>NC_139346.1:200390907-200455907 GCF_055883805.1 Amblyomma maculatum
TGTTGTCGCTGTGCTGCTTCTGGTTGCGATGGAGCGCGTTTCGTTTAAGTACCGTGGTACTTTGTTCCGTTCGCGTGGGAGAAAAAAAAAAAAGTGCGGTTGGAACAAATTGGAGATTTAGTTGCGGGAAAACTAAAACAGAAGTTCGGATGCGACTTTATTCCTTTCCGAAGTAATATATATATATACACGTTAGTTAAAGTAAAGCCCGTTGTTGGGCTGCTAAGACGAAGCTTTCCTGAAGAAAGGAGGAGTTGGGAGTTCATAGGACGTTTTATTCATTGCAGGAAGTGCGCCGCTGTATTCGCGCCGCCATTGCGTAGAATGAGAATTTATAAATAGGTAGCTTGTGTTATTGTTTCTTTCGGAATTGCACAGTTCTTTGTGCCTATTTCCAAGAATGGAAGGTACCCCGCCGGGGTGGCGCAGTGGTTACGGCGCTCGACTACTGTTCCCAAGGACGCGGGATCGAATCCCGGCCTCGGCGGCAGCTTTTCGATGGAGGCGAAAAGCAAGGCGCCCGTGTGCTGTGCGATGTCAGTGCACGTTAAAGAACCCAGGTGGTCGAAATTTCCGGAGTCCTCCACTACGGCGTCTCTCATAGCCTGAGTTGCTTTGGGACGTTAAACCCCACAAACCAACCAACCAACCAACCAAGAATGAAGGCCACTACTAGAGAAAATAAAACATACGTTGTTTGTTTGGTTTTTCTTTTTTTCCCTTCCGGAACAGCGCTTAGTGCCAAGATTGGAAGACAGCGACTGAAATGTGCTTACAGACGCAACGAGGGAAAATTTTCGGAACCGATCTTGAGAACTAAACTGTGCGATCGTTCCATAATGACCCATGTTGTCGCTTTAGTGTATACAGCGCGTAGAGCCTAACAGAGGGTTGATATTTCCGTTTTGCGTCATTTTCTACCCAATAATATTGTGGGGTCACGAGATTATCGGAGCCGAAATCATCTAATGAACCCAGGTTACGCTTCGCTGCCACGAGGAGAACACATGCGCACTGACCTGCGATCCAGCTCTCATTGTGGCTAACCACTTTCGCACGTGTAACCACGCTGCACTTTTAACAGTGTCGGAGCCGAAGATAAAAAAAAAAAGGAAAAAAGGGAAAAAAAGGGGGGGGGGGGGGGGTAGCTCTTTTTTAAGAGTATTCTTATGTCAGGGCTCAGTTCTCCTTTCTCCATCTGACTTAATTGCTTACATATACATCGGGGCTTCTGTGTTTTCATAAAATCAGCTTCCACCACGACGTCGTCGTACGCAATTCTACATTGCCGACGCCACAATGTACAAAAACAGACAAGGATTAGAGATGCTAGGCGTTATTCTGGTTTTCATATAGAATAGCAATTTGAACAACAGAAGCAGGTTGGCGCAGGTAATATGCTGATCTTTCTGCGTATAAATGCGAGCAGGGCATACACTGAGCGAGCGCTCTTTCAAGTATACATAAGGAATATATAAGGAAGTTGCATATGTGTCCCACGCCAGCTATAGATACACGGTAAGAGTACTAACATGTTTTGCTTTGCGAGACGGCGTCGTCAAAGGTCGTGTCACGCTCTACTCAAACGTAGCCTAACCTATGTAGCAGAGTGACGTCGTCACGATCGTACGATGGAGCGAAAGGCTGAGGCAATTTAAATCTGAGAAACTTTCTTTTGGCAGTTGGTTCACGTTCAGAGAAGCTCGACCAGTCATTCCTCTTTGTTTCGTATTTGTTGCTTATCGCGGGCGTGCCAACGGTTTCCACATATGACGTCACGCTCGAGCTAGACCAATCGGACAAGGGCGCGTTGTATAACGGGGCACACTCGGGCCAACTTCTTCCCGGGGTTACTGTAGGCTTATATAGCGTCGGCGGTTGTTCTTCGGCGCTCCATCGCTCCGCGTGATGGGCGTGACAAGGTCGTCCAGACCGCTCTTTGTTGTGCAAACAGCGGCCATGCTGATGAACGGATCCGGCGAACCGCACTTTGCGGATGACCGAGCGGGTTGCGCGCTCGCGTGCGCGCTCCTTTCATATCCGAACCCGCTGGAGCTGGCCGTTCTTCCCTCCACCATTCTCCTCCTTTCCGTTATTGGTCGAGATATCCCGCGCATGTGAGACTAGTTTCGTGCACCAGGCCGAGCGCACGGAGTGCATGTGTTCTTATTCACGATTCTCTGCATCGTTGTGGACAGAGCTGGAACCACAGTGCTCTTTGATCGTCGTCATCATCATCCATCATGGTCATCATCAGCAGCCCAAATATGTCCACGGCTTTGATCGTGCCGTTTTGCGTAATTGCCCGTAAATACAGGACCTACGTACGCGTCACTGTCAATCGCTATGACTGGGTCAAAATTTGGAGGTTAGCGGACTGTCACTCGAGTGTGCTCACTGCTGGCGTTACAATGCGCTGACAGAGTCTGGCCGCAGATTATTCTAGTTGAATTTTGATTCTCAGTTCTGTGAAGCTGTATAGAGCAAGGCGAGAATCTGCGTTTTTCTACCTCCCTCATCGTCACCTTGGCGATTGTGAAGTCATGTAACTCGAGTCGAACAGATATCACCCAAGTCTGTCAGAACTAAAACTTGACAGTGATTAGTCTGGCAAGCGTCTTTGAAGCCAGCGGTTTGCGGAAGACCGCGGCAGCTAAGGCAGTAGTGCAGAGTAGTGTACGTATATGGCGCACGTACGGCGTAACTCCAGTGTCCCCATGTAGGCACCAATTTCTTGTTGAGCTGGCTGCACTCATGTCATCCCTAGCTGAAAGATAGAAGCCCTGCGCAGTCTTATAAAGTCGTTCTCCATTCGTTATTATAATCTCACCAAAAATTATTCCGCTTTCAGTGACCATATGGACATGCCGATGTAAGCCTGTTCAGATATTGCCACAATAACGTCATTGAAAATCTCAGGCTCTTTCTGGTATTTGGTATTTCTGGAATTTGCGACCATAAACACACAAATTGAAACGGGGAGTAAAAATGTTCTTCGTAAAACGCTCATATTCGCATAATCAGCGGTTTCGTAATATTGGATATGCATGCCTTGAAAATCCGCAGAGCGGGCGCCCCACCAGCTATAAAGGACCCCGATTGAGGTCGACAGCGCATGCGTGAGGTGAGCGGTCCGCGAACATGAGAAGACAAAGAAAAGAAAGGGGTTTTATACGCAGCAAAACAAGCTGGCCGTCCGTTTGGCCAGCGTGTCAGCCGACGTATATACAGGAGTCAGCGAACCCGTCTAAAATGAACCGGCACCATTTCAGGCGTCACCTGCTCGCTGCCTCTTCGATTTTCCGATCGAGTCAACTGCGTTATTATTGTTTTTCCCAACGCACCTGCTTCCCGCGTGCTGTAGGCCATCTCGCAACCCCCTTTCCCCCGTCGCAAGCACACGCACGCAAACGCATAAACAATGGCTGGGAAAAGCCAGAGCCGACGTTACCTCACCTGGGTCGACGGCACGCCGGCCGGCAACAAGTTATCCAACTGGAGCAGTTACACGGACTATCGAGACGGCCTCGAGGGCGGCTCCCCCCCCCCCCCCCCCCCCCCCCCCTCCCCACCCACCCCTCATCCACCGCGAATGTGTGCATAAACATGCATACGCGTCAGCGCGCTTTTGCGGTTCGTGCGAATCTGCGATTGGGAGAATGGCTAGCTTCACAGCGCGGAGGCCGAACCCGTGACCCTTCCTTTGCGTGGTCATTTTGCAGCCGCCGAAGAGAGCACGCGCGACGCTCTTGGCGAGTTCCGTAGTCCAGCTCGGTGATTTCCGAGTTCCATGGATGAAGGTAGGAGAAATACTCCCTTCCGCCTTGTTCTGAGTTCTGCCCTTTTTTTCTCCGATTGCACGAGCCGGCTTGCGCATGGCCTGCGGCACTGGACTTGTCGAGTCACGAAAGGAAATACAGTAGTCATTTGCGCTGCTAGTGGATGTATAGGCTTGGATGTACTGGAGGACAAGTGTAGCAATCCGTTTTTACGAAGCGCAATTGTGCGAACCTCTCGATTTTAGAAGCAAAATTTTATTTCTCCAATGTAACCAATTAAATGGCCACGGCCTACCTTCCGGTCGAAAGTATTTTCTTTCCCAATGTCTGCGAGGCTTCGTCCCCAAAGCGCAAGGCCGCACATATTTTTTTTTTCTTTTTTGAAAAGACTTATTAGTAGCGAAGTTACAGCCAGCAATCAACCTATTTTGCAGTGTCCCTTTCCTTCCGTTCCGCCTCAGATGTTTTTCGCTCTCTTGCGTCTAGATTCCGCAGGCCAAATATTCCTCTTCCTCCTCCGCGTTTGGCGGGAGGCGAAGGCTGTCGCAGCACACAGAATGGTCACGGAGTTATCCGCGTGAGCGACAACAAAACGGGCGAGAGAGAAGCGCGCAGCGAGCGGCTGGCTGTTAGTGGTTTCCGCTCACCTGTCAGTCAGAGAAACGGACCAGCTAGTGGATACCGTCTCAGCTTATGACGTCACCGCCGAGCCAGAGCAGAAAGCTAGGCTGGCTAAGGCAAGGACCCAGACGGCTAAAGGACCGTTCAATATGATATGCTTTCGACTCTATCGGCCTCGAAGAGAGTTCAGATGGACGCCAGCAAGAATCTGCAAGTTCTTAACGTTCAAGAATCGAATATTACCCCAATATCGAATCTTGCGAAGTGTCTGATTTGGACTCCAGCGCACATTGGAGTTTCCAGCAACGAATCCGCCCATGCCCTGGCTTGAGGATGGCTCTACTACCGAGCCGGCAGCAAAAGGAGAGGGGAGGGGCGACTCTCGGAGCGGGGAGCGTAATGTGTGCCAAATATTACAGCGAAATTTTAAAGCACTATCGACTGAGTAGGCAGGTTGCTGCTGCGCCAGCCCCTACCCTACACTGCAGTGCTCCAGACTGTGACATTCCATCCTTGCTCCTGGTGAGCTATATGCTCCCAGGAGAAAGATCAGAATTTTGGTTAACTGTAACTCGAGAGGGACCCTCGAACACATCATCTGGTACCTGCCCCTTTTTTCCCCAGGGGGGGGGGGGGGGGGGGGGGGGGGGCTAAATCTGACGCTGCAACTCTGGGAGACCGTGTTGCGCTGCTGGGACCCTGGGCTCCAGCTAGCCGCCGTCTGCCGGCCTGCGTCTGGCCCCCGCCATCCGTCCCAAGCGACGGAAGGCCTTCACCCGTTGGCCTAAATAAAAAGTTCTACTCTCTCTTAGCGTTCGGTCATCACAAAAAGTTAAAAAAAAGGGGAGGGGGGGGGGGGTTAGATGAGAGAAATTTTCCTGCCGGCTTGAGCTTGAGCGGCAGAATTTGCGCCCAAATTTTATTTGTCGCTCGCGCCTCAGAGGAGCAAGCAAGTGTCGCATGTGGTGTTGCTCAGCAAAACATGCAACACTATTCGCCACTTACTGCGAGGAACAACAATCGCGTCTAACAAAAACGGCCCGACATCATCAGCCACATTCACCAATGACGCAGAGGCGGACCCCTGGGGTTTACTTGGCTTCATGTCGTACATTCTGTGCAATCGTTACTGTACATATAACCTCAGGATTAAAATATATCGTCTGCATATATGTATAATATCTCAATCACGATGAAGTATGGTGCAACACTTTCTCACCTGCATTCTTCTTGTAGAGTAGGGTGCCATACTTTAGCCATACATAGAGGAAGACTCCTCCAATGCTCCTCCAAATGTCCCGCAGGTTTTCCCGCCAAGCCAAGGGTCCCGCCGCCATTTTAGTTGATAGTGATGGCAATGCTTTCATCTACTAGATTAGACGTATTTAAGCGATTTAAGTGCGGACTAAATGGAGTGTACAGTGTGCTGCAACCTGCAACTTTATCGGAACCGTCTTGGAAAATTTTCCCACCGGTCGAGGCGGGAAAATTTTCCAATACGGTTCCGATAAAGTTGCAGAACACTGTATATGGATATAGTGCACTAGTTTAGATGTCGCTTATGAACATTCCGGTTCCTGTAATTGCGGCGGTTTTTTACTTGTTAGGGTCGGAGCTCTTGGCCGTGGCGCTTGGCGGCTCTCGCCGTTTTCTCGGTGACGTGACAGCGAAAGCTGCAAGAAGATATTTGGCGTCTTTTCGCGGGGCTGCGGTCCGTCATTATTCACGAGTAATGCAGTCGGGGGGCATCAAGTAGTAAATATGCAGTTTCTGTCAAAAGTTCCCAGGCCGTCTCTTGAAGCATGATCAGAATTGACGGTCGGCAATCTGTGCTGTGGTTCCTGTTGCTTTTTCAGTACATTGATGGTTCAAAAATTAAAACGAGTCTTCGCGGACAAGAAGATACTTTATGGAATTTCTGATACGCAATTCTACATTTAAGGCAACATTTCTGGACGAGAATTATGCACACTCTACAATTGCGTGGAGAAAACAGTTGATTTCGGCATGAATTTCGTGTCAGAAATGACCATTTCAAACTTCCAAAACATTAGGTGCTGTTGGAACCACTTGAAATATTCCTGTTGGCCTCATATCAGCCATTTTTTGAAATTTTAGGTTGGTCATTGTTGACCGTGTTTGCTCTGCTAGGTAGTACAAACCAAGCGTTTCTTTTTTTCCCATATTTTCACTCATGGTTAAGTGGGACTCTTTCCTGACTTGTGTGCAGCTTGAGGTGGACGTGGAATGCTGTGACCAGGGCAGCAGCAGCGCGGCCTCCTCGTCAGCTGGTGGCAGCAGTAGTGGCGGCGCCGCCAGTGCCCTGGGCGGTGCTGCTAGCACAAGCAGTAGCCAGCGTGCAGCCTTCCTCGACCTGGTGCGACAGTCAACAGCTGCCTGCCAGGCTGGTGACTTTGCGCTTGCAGCCCAGCTCTACACGGATGCCCTGGCCCTGGACCCAGCCAACCATGTTCTCTACAGCAATCGGTCGGCTGCCTATGTGCGCCTCGGCAAGTACAACCAGGCCCTCCAGGATGCTGCCAAGGCCAGGGAGCTGAACCCACGATGGGCCAAGGTACATTACTTGTTGTAGCATCATGCATACGATTGACTGCACATAGTACGGGTTCAATCTTAATTAGATGGAACACTTGAGCTTGTGGTTCTGTGGCTTGCATATATATAGTTGGCGCACAGTAGCATTTTCCGGATTGTGTCACACTGTATATATAGTTACATTCTCTACGTGAGGCACTCTCAGCCAAAGCTGTGTGAGCTGCAAAGCAATGCACGTGAGTGTTGCCACTATTTGTGTTTGACAGTGTGTAAAAGGTTGGAAAAGTATGTACAAGTAGCTTGAATATGAAAACCTCCATTCAGCTCACGTACAAAAACAAATTCTGTTGTTGCCTGTTGACCGGTGGTGGAAAATGCCTTATGGGCATTGTCTATCCAGAGAAAAACTTGCAGAAAAAGAGGAAAAATGGGAAAAATGTGTATTTCAATTGGTCCTCAAAGAAGGCCTCACTACACATCCCATGGGCTGCTGCTGCTGGCTGCCAAGTGGTGCACCGTTAATGGTGATTTACGGATAATAAGACTATTCCAGCTTTAGCAACAAGATAAATGTAGGTATGCTATTGCCAGGTCTGCACAGGATACATGCTATTGTTGTACCTTCTGTTGGCATGAAAGCATCTTTCTGCTTCGTTGTGAGGTGTGGCAACTGCAATATTTGTAGTTAATGTAGTAGTAGGCCAAACCCGCTACCAGATAGCACTTTGGCATGAAATTTAAGTGAAGATGGACTATTGGTTTAGGTCAGTGGTGTGTGTACGGTAACAAACAGGGCTCCTGTATTAGGGACATCGAAACAAGCACATTTTAGATTGGGAACACTAAATACTAGCATACTTGATTTTCACTGTGATTTAATGTTCACACAAGCCCTTGAAATTCTTCAATACCCTTGGTTCTTATAAAATTGCTCCAGGCCTGTTAACACTCCTTAAAATTTGATGCACTTCATAAATTCCTTGTAAAATTAGGATTGAGCTGATTTATCTCTAAAATGCAAGACTGCATGGCTAGTAAGGATGACCCTCAATGAAAACAATGGAAGACAAGTAGAGTTTTGGCAAAGCCCGAAATGACAGCGGGCACCCGGCAGGACCACAATCACAGGTGGCCTACTATCCCACTTTCTGTAACAGGGCATAAATCTCTCAAGAGACACTACTTTTTGATCCCCTTCCCCATTTGCCCTTTTTTGTTTTGTATGTTTTATTGGTATACAAGCAAGCAAACTTTTCTGAAGAAACCGGTCTTGAAATGGAACCTTTCTAGAGCACGCCATTTCCTTGAGAACCTTTAGGGAGGCTTTTTTTCTCAGTCGTCTCCATCTCTTCCACTGTTCTCTCTGAAGGGCGTTCTCCTAATTTCAATACCAGTGACACTGGCCCAAGCGTCATCAAAGGAAGTTAACGTCATAGCATAAATTTGCCTTTGTGTTTTGATGTGTCTGATGTAAATTATAACTCCATGATAGGCAGAAAATGAAAGCTTTGGCCTGCCTGGCTTGAGCATATGGGTTATGGCTGGTGGGTGAGAGTGGAATAGAGCAATCTACACAGAGCGAAGTTTATACTGTACCAGAGGATGATTTATGTGGAGACAGTGGATAAACTGTCCCTAGAAATGTCATATGGACAGCTCGAAGCATAATCTCCTGGTCAGTGGCATTTGGAAGTAGCTATGACTAGAAATTTCATGCATGTTGGCGAAGAATCGTGTGGAATACCTGCGCGTAATAGGGCGGACACAGCAGAAAGAGGCACGGAAAGTCAGCATGCATACCTGAAATGAATGCCTGAAATGAATGCGCTGGAGATTTATCTGAGAGAGAAAAAAAAAAAAAAACTCTTGAAAAAACGCTCACATATCTGTGGGAATAAGCTGCTAGATTCTTCTGGGGTGCATAAACTTCCTTGTTGTGGTCAATAAGTTTCTACCAAAAAGTCAGAGAAAAGGAAGCAGAGATGGTGGCTGGGGAGAGGAAAGCTAAGCAAGAGTGAAAGCAATCCTAATTTTTGTGATACAAAAGAGACTGCCTGTCCTTCTTAATTACTCTCTTTATTTCCTTGAAATTCAAATTTTTGAATTTCTGGCTGAATATTTCCTTGTGTTAACTGTGCTGTAATGGTACCTTTAAAGACGGCTTTGTGAAAGTGTTGAAACGCACTGCACTGGTATTTTTTCTCTAGCAGCTAATACTTTGAAATTTTTTGTGCTTGTGTTTGTTTTGTTCGTATTTCATTTTTTGCTGCTAGTACATCACAGCATACTTTACATCACCTTCATGATATCGCGGGGAAAGTACCGTCATTGTTTTCTGTTTTCTTCCTGTTTACCTGCAGGCCTACTACCGACAGGGTGTGGCATTACAGTGCCTAGGCCGGCATGCCGATGCACTGGCTGCCTTTGCCTCTGGGCTCAATCAAGATTCGAAATCTGTCCAGCTACTGGCCGGATTGGTCGAGGCAGCTATGAAGTCACCTCTTAGGGGTGAGTAACCTTTGGGGCATTTCCTGTTTGCTGGATAATTTGCCTGCGTATCCTGCCCACTAAGGCGCACCTCTAGAGCGCCTTTAATGCACCTGTAATCCACCTGTGATGCACCTGTAACATACCTGTAGCGAGCGAGCGTAGGAACGTTTTGGTCATGCTTAGGCTAGGTTTTTTTTCTTTGCTGTTCTGTCTGAAAGCATAAGTCCATTTTGTAAGTTTCACATGAATGCCTCACGCAGCCACCCTGGAGCCAACGTATCGGCAGCTGCAGTCCATGCGCCTGGACAAGTCACCCTTTGTGATGACATCTGTGATTGGCCAGGAGCTGCTGGCCACAGGCCAGCATGCTGCCGCCGTGGTGTTGCTGGAGACGGCTCTACACATCGGCACATGCAGCCTCAAGCTCCGCGGTTCTGTCTTCTCCGCCCTCAGCTCAGCTTATTGGGCACTCAACAGCATCGATCGTGCCATTGCCTATATGCAGCAGGACCTGGCAGTCGCCAAGTCTCTGAGTGAGTCCACTAGCTCTTGGTTTCAGTGTTGCATGTCGTGCGTGAAGAGTGTGGTTTTGTGGTAAAAAGAGACCTTTTTCTTGACCTTATTTTGTAGGCGAGGTCAAGGATTGACCAGGTATGCGTTTGTAAAAATGCACCAGTTACTTCGCATTAACATGGCAGAGCATACGGATGCATACTTGTGCGAGCTTTTGACATTGTTGTAATGACAGAAACATTTTGGTAGTTCCAAAATTACAATTCGTTCCACTAAGAAAACACCCAGAAATATGCCACAGTAATCCATATGGTGTACAGTCTGACGAGGCTGTATCTAGTGTATTTATAGGAACTGAAAAACAAAGACTGTAATATTCAGTCAGCTGCAAGGTGATATCAGTTATGTAACAGATACCAACCAATATTCTCATGTTGTGGAATAAGGTATGTGTGTGTCATGCAGATTTTGAACAAATGAAATGGCAAATACATATTTCTGTGCAATGTTCAATGTCTGCCTAAAAAGTGTGCGTATTCTTTCCTTTTGTTTATTAGTAGCACCATTGATGTGCCTTATTCTTTACAAATGGATAGATGGTGTCTTCTTTTGAATACATCCTATTCACCACTTTATCTTCATTTGGAACATTTAATTGGCACTCTTATAATTGGTGCTGGGAAGTCATGACTTTTTGTTGTTGATATCATGAAGACGCTGGTCATTTATGATGCGCAGATGACCAGGCTGGGGAGTGCCGTGCCCATGGCAACTTGGGTTCAGCGCATTTCTCCAAGGGCAACCTCAAGGAGGCCCTGTCCAGCCATCGATACCAGCTAGTGCTGGCCATGAAGTGCAAAGACAGCCAGGCAGCTGCCTTGGCTCTGACCAGCCTGGGGCATGTCTACACAGCCATAGGGGATTATCCAAATGCCCTGGCCAGCCACAAGCAGTGTGTACAGCTTGTACGGCAGATGGGAGATAGGCTACAAGAGGCACGTGAGGTATGTACATTTAGATTTTATATAAGTGCAGACCAAAATAACAGAGCGCACTGTTCTGCTCTCTTAGAATCACACCTTTCTTAGCTAATAAAGTTGAGAAATATTGTGCGTGCATGTAAAATACTGTAGCTGTCACCACCAGAATGCATGTTGATTATTTCAAGGTTTGGCTAGACACAGTGATTATGGTTATAAGATTGCAGCATACACTGCCTGCTTCTGTCTACATGTGTGTTTCTCACATTTTGTCTCCTTAATTAGCCCATCACTGCCTATGGGCTATAATCATCACAGACACTGTGTTTGGTTCTGTGGAAAGTGCTCTTGATGACAATGCTGTGCAAAGTGGTGCCAATGACAGCATTTTTGTTCTACGGAAAGAAAGATGCTCTGACTGCCACACTTTTTGGCTGGCACTTCGACCCTTCCATGAGCAAAGAGGTGAACAAGGAACAGGGAAAAAAGGCACCATAATCGAATGCTCCAGAATAATTAAGCTATCTGGGAATCCTTAACAAGTGCTGATATCACATGGTAACCAAGCAGTTTGTGTGATTTATACATGTTGCCTATTACAGGTGGGCAATGTGGGTGCAGTATATCTGGCCATGGGTGACTTTGAGAGTGCTGTGGAGTGTCACACTGAGCACCTGCGACTGGCCAAGCAGCTAGGGAACAAAGTGGAGGAGGCACGTGCCTACTCGAACCTGGGCTCCTCGCACCACTATCGGCGCTGCTTCGACCAGGCACGCTCCTACCACGAGCAGGTGCTGAGGATAGCACGTGAGCTGGGTGACCGGACCATCGAGGCACGGGCCTATGCTGGGCTGGGTCACGCTGCTCGCTGCATGGGCGATGGACAGCAGGCACGGCGATGGCATGAGAAACAGCTGGACATGGCCCTCGCTGCCAGGGACAAGGTATGCAGTGCTGTGCTGTCTGTTTGCATCCATCAGTACTGCTTGATCAGATTTAAAACGATGGGACTTACTCCAGGTCATGCTGCTTCACTGTAGGCTCATAAACAAAAGCTGCTCTATTCACTTAACTAGGTAATTGCTATTGTATGAGAATGTTATCAAGGTGTGCCATAAAGTGGGTGCTCTTGAGAACATCTTCTCATGGAATGGGCAAGCATGGTGAGTGCTTACTGTTACTTGCCTCATAAAAAGATGGTGAAAAAAATGTTTTCTTATTATTACATGTGGAGAATGTTCAGCTGCTGTTCTGAAAAGTTGTTATAGTATTGCCAAAATTGAATAAACTCATACCTTAGTTGCTACGTGCAATTCTGGCTCTTTTGACATTGGCACAAGCTAAGCGGTTCAGTTTCTAGTTCGATTACTGATCTGCAAATCATGCCCTTCCAAATGGGAATCATGCGGTCCCAGAGAGACCAGCTGGAATAGCTTCAGCTGGCTTGTATCCATCTAATAAATGTCAGAACAGCTAGAAGTTCACATTTGCCAGCTGAAATGAATACCCTTGACAAAATACTACTGCATCTTCATTTTCGTCCAGGGGTTGCCATTATCTTGGAAGCAGGATGTCTTCATAAGTTGCATTCTTACACAAGTGATGCGCAGCATTTAATTGATTGTTTCTTCTCTCGGTCGTGCACAATAAATGCATAGCTTCAAGTCCAAGAAACAAAGTGCCCTGCATTAGAGTGAACCTGCTCATATACCGTACCTGTGTGGGCTTGTGCAGGTGGCCGAAGGGCGTGCCTGCTCCAACCTGGGTATTGTGTACCAGCTGGCTGGCCACTATGAGGCGGCACTCAAGCTGCACCAGGCACATCTGAACATAGCAAGGTCCCTGGGGGACAGGGCAGGCATGGGTCGTGCCTACGGCAACATGGGCAACGCCCAGAGTGCCATGGGCTGCTATGAGCAGGCTGTACAGCTGCACAAGCAGGAACTCACCATCTCCAAGGTGAGCAAAGACGGGAGTGTTTGATGGCAGGACAGAGGTAAGAGGGCACAATGAGACACATACAGCTGCACTCTGTTGCACTCTGTTGCACTCATAGTTTTTTGTTCTCTGCACCTTGGCAAACAAACATGTTAGTACATATATACAAATGGCTTTTGTGCTTCGATTTATATGAAAGTGACTATAAGGCTTATTATGATATCCCTGCGGTACTGTTTTGGTGATGTAAATTCTGTGATACTTCAATACAGAACAGCTTTATGGTATTCAGCACTACCTAGATTTCGTCACAGTACCTGTTACCATAATAACGGTTTTGGTAAATAAATGTCCTAGACCTTGCTGGTCTTGTGCACTACTAGAAAACCTCACTTCTGGTCAAAATAGTGTTAGTTAACATTAGTATGTGGCGTTCATTCAAGTGACATATTGCTGAAGCAAGCGAATTAAAATCCAGAATATGGGCAGTGAATTCATCGGAATTCGTTTGTTTTTTATTTTTTTGTTTATTGTGCTTAAGACAATACATAAGTAGTGCCAAGGGGCAGAGGAAAAAGGCGATAGCAATTATCGCCTGATTGGGCCAATGTTCCTCTGGGTTGCCCACTGTCTTGGCATCTCTCAAGTTTGTGGTATCATTTCGTGCCCCTTTATTTGCCTTGTCTTCTATCTATCACTGTGCCTATTTTATGTTAGAAGGGCAAACTTAATTTGATACTAAATCATAACTTGCATTTATTTGCTTTTCAGTAGACTGTTCCTTTTTTGTCTTTAAATTAGTACTTACAAAAGCATTCTTGCTTTACTTTCTTGCTGTGAAAGTATTGTATGCTGGCCTCCATCATTACCCTGATCTATGTTGGTAGGCTGCATTAAGTTGTCGGTGCTTACTCACTGCCTTTTTATTAAATGCATTGCAGGAAGTTAATGACCGCAGTGCGGAGGCCTCAACGCACGGAAACTTGGCAGTGGCATACCAAGCATTGGGACGACATGAAATGGCCCTTCTTCACTACCACAGGTAGACCCATTCCATCTCTCTCTATCTCTTCCTCCTCATCCAAAGTGGTGGATTGCTGTTTTATTTTTTTTTTATTTTTTTTTTTTGTGCATGGTCTGGTTCCTCTCGGTTGTGGCACAGGCAGCTTCATTGAGCATTTGTGATGTTTGTTTTTTTTTTTTCTACTTCTTGTAGCCACCTAAACATAGCACGGGAGCTGAAAGATGCAGCTGGCGAGGCTTGTGCCCTGTGCAACCTGGGAAACTGCTACAGCTCACGTGGGGAGTTTGGCCAGGCGGTGCCATACTATGAGAATTACCTGCGCCTCTCCGAGGAGATGGGTGACACTGAAGCACAAGCAAGGGCCTGTCATTTTCTAGGCTACGCCCATTACTGCCTTGGAAACTACAAGGTGCGCAGCTACTTTTGGCTAAGCTTTTCACACTGCACTGTTCACTTGTTTCTTGAACCTCTGTTCACATCCGCATCTATCCTGTTGTCTGACAAAGACTTTGATAATTCTTCTCTTCCTTCTAATAAAAATAAGGACGGTAATGCTTCAGCAAACAATTTTTTGGCAGGAAAGAACAACTAGCATTGTGTGAAGTTTCGGAAACTGAAGCAATGAAAGATCCTCCCTCCTGATTAGTCCTCAGCTGTTAGCAGTGTGCTTTTTTTGAAAGAGAAGTGTGAGAAAAGGATGTCTGCCCTACTGTAAACAAGGATGCCATGTGCATTTCATGAATTTTCGTAGCTGCCATTTCTAGCATATGGCTACACTTTAAACCCCTTCGCACAGGACGCCATTGATTACTACGAGAAGGATCTGACACTAGCCAAGAATCTGCACGACCGTGTCAACATGGGGCGGGCCTACTGCAACCTGGGCCTCTCCCACCTGGCTCTGGGCAACTTGGATGCAGCGTACGAGTGCCAGAAGTACTTCCTTGCCTTGTCACAGGTCTCACGGAACTTGCAGGTGTGTACAGCGTCACTGTGCCTGCAGCCTTATTGCAGGTTTTTGATTTCTTCTCAAATGTGGGCCATGACATCTTGCAGATTCTCTTTGTAACTGGAATTTTATCAGCCCGGTAATTAAAGTTTTTACAAAAGATTTATATGCCATCATCTGGAATTTGGTATATGCTGCTTGTAAGCTGCATTGGTGTACCTTGGCAAAGGTGTGGTAAGCTTTAATTTCTATAACTGCCAGCGTACAAGCAGCAATTCCTCTCCACCAAAAACTGGACGGTGAGAAGTGCACGCTCATAGAAGCTGTTCCTATCCCTCAGTAACTATTGTCACCTAAGGGAGATTTCTGTGGGATATGAGTGGAATGCTCAAAGCTGTATAGTTTTGCGATTCACCTTGCAAACCTTGGTCCAGGTAGTGTGAGGAGATGTGGAAGGCCATCGTAAATTAGTCTGTAATTATGTACGGCAAGTGTTTTGTTATTTGACTTTCTGAGGGTTAAATGAGCTAATCATGCAGGTGGTAGCATTACTAAAGTAACTACAGGTGGCTCATTGCACAATTGGGGTATTTTTCAATGTAACGTTACTTCATCGCACAACACTTATATTTTTTCTTCCCGCCCTCTGTAAACGCAGGGCAAGTTCCGTGCACTGGGCAACATGGGCGACGTGCTGATGAAGATGGGAAAGAGCGAGGAGGCGGTGCAGATGTACCAGAAGCAGCTGATGCTGGTGCGGCAGTCCAAAGAGCGCCACCTTGAAGCCGCAGCTTATGGTGCCCTGGGCCTGTGTCATCGGCAGCTGAAGTGCTATGACAAGGCTCTAGGTTACCACACGCAGGTAAGCATTGCTGGCAGATCTCTAGCACAAGCACCACAAAACCATCAAGCACAATCAGCAACATTGAACAATATTTGCAGAGCCTCACTTTCCATTCATCTTGTGAACAAGAGTTATTAGTTAGGAGACCTGGGATCGAAACTAAAGAAAGTGAAATGAGGTTTCAAGTAGAAGAAGAAATGAGTGTTGGTTGCAAATATCAATTTATAAGGGCTGGGTGATGTGCATCTAGCACTTGTCTGCATCGCCCTTTCTGTCCGTGTGTTCTTCGCGCTAATTTTTACATCATGAACGTTCACCAACTCGCCCAGATTTCTGCGTTACAAAATGGATTTGAGAGCATTTTTTTATCTTTTCATTGCATGCATTTTGCATTGCTACTCCTCAGGATAGCTCCGTTTATGCTGAATGTGTATGAAGTAAACTCTGGAAATAATACCTCTTGGGCCCTTTTGATCTTTTCATTTGTTGCCTTTTTTGTTTTTTTAATGACGTCTTCGTTTTTCAGAGTTGGCTCTTTGAAACTGAGTTCCATGAAATTGTTGCGAGATGTTTGAAAAGTTTGTCAGGTGATATAGTTCACAATGACTAGAAATAAAGAGTGGACGAGCAAATGCTTGAAGAAGCAGAAGTGACCTTTGTGTTGTTCACATGTTTGTTTCCATGCACCATTTAGTTGCTGAGATAACTTTGACCATCGCTCCTTTTACTTCTTGTATCTTCTTCTATCGCTGCATCGTGTCATCACTGTGTGATCCAAGGGATTGCTGTGCAGTCAAACCCACTTATAACAATATTGAAGTGCCATGAAAATACGACTATTATAAGCGATGATTGTTATAACAGGTTATGCTAAAAAGCAAACAGTATGTGAGAAACTTGAGAAAATTTATTGAGGGCTAAGTAGCTTACACTTTTCAACTATCTGCAGGCAGAAATCCGTAATTAGTCAGCTTTGACTGCTTTATGACAGTCTTGTTGACGTCTCTCTACAGGGCATCCAACTGCTGTACATACGAAGTCCTACGGGGGACTCGATTATTCTTGGGGTTTTGTGATATGGTTTGGTTGGTGCGGCGGCAGCATTTGAGACTTTAACCAATAATCTACTATGACACTATTGTTATGTGCGGTGTATTTTACCATAGAACACGGGCTAAAGCTGGCGGTGCCACGGTCATTCATTGCTATAACTGATATATTGTTCAAAGCGGTATTGTTATAAGTGGGTTCGACTGTTTTGGCATAACACCATCTTCCAGGAGCTGGCTCTGCAGCAGGAACTGGGTGATGTCCGTGGCGAGTGCCTGGCCCAGGGACGCCTGGGCGCAGTGCACCTCTCGCTGGGCCAACTGGGTCTGGCCCTGCGCTGCTACCAGGCACAGCTGGAGCGGGCGCGCCAGCTCCGTGACTGCCCACTCGAAACCCAAGCACTGGGCAACTTGGGCCTGGTCCGCCTTGGACTGGCCCACTACGAAGACGCCATTGGTTACTTTGAACAGCAACTTGCACTCCTTGAGCAGGTGACCACTGCATTGATGTCTGATTGCAGCGTAGTTTTAATGCATGCAATGTACTTTAGTAATAGGCATTCGTTTTCATTTTCCCATGTCCATACATTTCTCTCTACGCTTTCTAGTATGCGCACATTTTTTTTTCTCTCCACCCTCCGGTCCCACCGCTATACAAGTAGACTTGGGTCTGTGTATACTAAATATTGCCTCTGTCTTTAATGTGTACGCCGCATGCATGGCCATATGTATTAGGCAGGTGGGTTGGCTGTCAAAATTGCCCTGGTGAGCTTAGAACAAGATAAAAACGAAAAGAAAATAGCGTCGAAGAATGCAGAGGCTGTTATTAAAATTCCTGCAATATTGAGAGCAATGGTAAGAATGAAAGGTACTTCACCGCTGCATAGAAGGACATGATCTTGCAGTTTTATGATGTTACATAGTCCAGATGCAGCATGGAATAAACATGTTATTATGTTTACTAGTAATGTGCTACTACGGAGTTTTTATGATTGAATTTCATAGTCATTATGCTGTATATTGGCCATCCAGCAGTTGTTTCTTTTTTTTGCCATATAGCAAGTAATGAATGGACACTAGTGTTTCGTATATAGAAACACTACTTGTTGCCTCTCTTCAGGCTCCTTTGCCAGCATCTGTGCCTCACATTGAGCTGATCTGTAACCTGCTTTCCTCCTCAGCTTGGGAGCAGCAGCAGCACCCTGCTGGACAAAGGCCGAGCCTACGGCAGCCTTGGCGAGTGCTACGATGCCCTTGGAGACCCGGAGGAAGCAGTCAAGTGCCACGAGCAGTACCTGAGCATTGCCATCAAGGCACAGTCTCCCCGGGACCAAGAACGAGCCTACAGGGGTCTGGGAAGCTCCTACCGAAGCCTTGGCAACTTGCAGCAGGCCTTGGTGAGAAGTTCTTTAGCTTAGTGGGTGTTCTTTACAGAATTTCATGTCCCTTCACATTTTGTTGCACTTTTCAATTATGTATAGTATATATTAATGTCTGCATTTCTAAAATGCCTTTTATTTATCTGTCCATGCATGCATGTGTGCAGAGAGCACTCATGTCCTTTCATGACCTTTGGGGAGATAGGAGAAAGAATAGTGTGGGAGGGTGGTTGAAAGCCTATACATTATGTATAGAATGGACAGTTGCAGGCACTATGTGAAAAGAAATGGTGAGGGCAAGTTCTGCAGAAAAATATGTAAAGCTTGAAGCACACTGAATTGCAATGGAAAGTTAGAGGGACTGGAAAATGGCTGAAATGTCTTGAAATTATGATTAAAATAAAAAGATCTTGCTCATATTGCTAGGATTGGACACTGTGATAAAGAAGCTATGATTTAAAATTCTAATTTTGCATTTAAACATCATAAGAGATGTCATAGCTTCTTTCAGCAGTGAAACCTTGCCATTATTGGTGTGTCCCACCCCATGTATAGAGTAAATATCATAAGAGATGTCGTAGCACCTTTCAGCAGTGAAACCTTGCCATTATTGGTGTGTCCCACCTCATGTATAGAGTATAGTAGTAACTTTTTTTTTTTTTTTTTCGTCAAGAGTGTGAGCTGTATTTTATCATGGGTTGCACTCTCTCCCATTATGCCCTTCAATGAAGAACGATACTCCCTTTGCTTTTCCAATGAAGTGCTTTCAGCTTTCGCTACTAAATGATGCCACAAGGTTTAACGTTTCATAGTTGAAGAAGTAACCATGGTTCAATAAAACGGTCATTAACAAGGCTTATGTCTCTATGTAGTAGCAGCCTTGGGTGTGGAAATGCAAATTGACGCGACACAGCATACTAAACCTACTTAAGTTGGAAGTGGTTGAAATTATATTAATTTCAGTTTACCGCTTTTGGTGGTGTGCAGTCACCGTAGTGCTTGTGATAATAATTTCCAGTGCGTTGAGATGCATGGAAACAAGTGCATCCACTTATTAAAGAGTTCTAGGTAGAAATTACTCAGTTTAGAAAAAAAATATCATCAAAATTGAGTATTTTACGAAGTCGTTTCTTTGTTGTGGTAAAAAAAAGAATTGGGCACTTAAAATTTAGTTGTGGTTTGTTTATGCCAAAGCAAGATTTAGTTAATGCTTTAGTCATAACATATAAAGGCTGTTGAAGGTGTGACCTGTCATTCTGAGTGCATTGTGAATTTTCTTGCAAACTGTAGGCAGATAGAAAACAAAACACTAGGATACCAAAGGCATTGAAAAGTGATACTGTAGAAAGGCACACAAAGCTTGACAGGCTGTTATTACACGGTAGTGTGGTGAAGCTGAAGCATCCTGTAGCTGCAACGCTTGAGTTCCATTAGCCATTCTTGAAATGCTTGCTAGCCAGATAGCACCATAACTTGGTGATGGCCTGCTTCATGTTTGAAATATTCAAAGGCATTTTAAAATATCACTAATATCACTTTTGTATTGTTGCTGATGCTGCTGTAATTAAACTCATGCTCCCTGGCGAGAACTTAGCTGGAAGTATAATACTAGCTTGCGCTGGTTTATTGTAAGGACTGGTGGAGGGAAATTCATTGTTCATTTTCTGATTTTCTGTTCTCTTCACCACTCATTGGCGAGCGCATGATGCATTAAGCTAGCAATGTTGGGAATATTGGCGGCTGGAGTCAAATCGACATGAGCGTCGTGTAAACGTGGCTGAAACACTTGTGCACTCAGAGATCATATCTCTCCCCATGGCACAGGTTTGCCTGGAGAAGCGTCTGGTGGTGGCCCACGAGCAGACAGCTGAAGGTGCAGTGCCGGGCAAGGCAGCAGCCTACGGCGAACTGGGCGCCTTACATAGGCAGCTGGGCAACTACGAGCAGGCCCTGGCATGCCTCGAGCGGCAGATGGCGCTTGCAGAGGACGACCCAGCCTTGCGGGGCGATGCTGCGTGTGGCATGGGTGCTGTCTACCAGGTTAGCGTTAGCTCTTTTTTCATGCTGTACAGTTGCTTTTATGTTCTCATAGCTAAACAACCTTTCGTCAAGTCTCTAGCATACTTGCCATTTTTACCTCAAGCAGTCTCCTTGTCTTTTTTTTTTTTTTGGCGTTTCTAAAGTCCTGTGCACTGTAACAATACTGAGTTGGGTATGGCATTTGCTTGGATAGTCAAAGCACCGTGCCGAGCCATATTATGTTAGTTCTTTTGATGATGCATCCCTGAACATACATGGTGTTTTCATGTGGTGTAAGGGAGATGTGATGTCACTTTGCAGGATGTAGTGCACATGTTGCGTTCTTTTTTTTGTGCTGTTTTGTCTGTGTGGCACATGGTCAAATGAAGACATTGAGTGTATAGCATATTTCCATGATGCTCTGAACACCATACTGGTCTAGTGGTAGAGGGCAAATGTCACAAACATGCTAGAAAGAGGTGGCAGGCAGAAGTAGGAAAGTGCGTTCTGAGAACAGAATAAGCTGAACAATCGACAAACCAAAGAAAGTTGCTGTTTGTATGCCAAGCTTGACTGCTGTTGCAAAGGTGCTTGCCCACATGATGAGATGGCTGTCAGGAGTCAAAGCAAGGGTGCGGTGCAGGTAAACTACCAAGCTAAAGATCTACATATCCTGGATTTAACTCGCATGTTTAGTTGTCATAAGCATTGTTGAGGTCTTGCTGGTTGCACATGACTGTGCAGTGTTGTATATTTTTTAAATTAAGCAAGACTGTTTGGCTTGCTTTCTTTTTGCATGCAGGTGTTTTATTTGCACGCAGCTCTCCCAGCATGTCAGAGTAACTGAACAAGAGAGAGAGACGACAGAAACCATGCTGCATCACTTATCTATTTGCTGATGAAGCATGGTGCCATGTTCGTCTTCTAGTGAGTTAGATAGACATCTTTACATTTATGTGTGCCCCCATTCTTTCTTCTTCCAGTCAATGGGTGCATATGAACGGGCTCTGCACTGGCATCAAGTGGACCTGGAAATTGCCGAGGAGACGAACAACATGGCCGCTCAGGGGCGAGCTTATGGAAATCTGGGCATCACTCACGAGGCACTGGAGAACTACGACAAGGCTGTTGCTTTGCAGGAGCAGCATCTGAGCATTGCTGCCCAGCTGGGTGACAAGGCAGCCAAGGCAGAGGCCTACAGCAGCCTTGGTGAGTGTGTAGCAATTGCCCGAGCTTGGCCAAAGATTCATGCTCTGTGCATCGTGCAGGCACCAACTAACATCATGGAGACATCAGAATTTTTCACTGCACGTTTTCTCTTTCGAATGGAGGAATTCACTGGCTGTTCTCTTTTGCGTACTTTGCGATTCTCAACATACTCTTGCTTTCGATTTCACAAGCTGAACTGTCATGACAATTAGCTCATGGAGCTTAGAGATTAGACATCGCAATTAGAGCTGCGAAGTTATAAGTAGGGTTAGGCTAAATTACTCAGAAACTGAAATACTATTGCTGCTTTAGCATTTCATTTTCCCAAGCTTTAGCACTGACAGGTGATGTGTGAGCCAATAATTAATATTTATGGTAGTTTTTTGTATGCTTCATGTGAAATGAACTTCATGGTGGAAGGAATTGAGTTATAAATTACATATCGGGTGTAGCTGGGTTTCACGCTGTCACCTATGCCCTTGCGGTTGGGTGTACATTTTCCAGAAACATTTTTGAATTTAAGTGCAGTGCTAGTGTTTCTTCTTCATCATCAGTTTGTTTGATGATGATATATCGTATGTTTGCAAAAATCAATCATCCTGCCTCGGCATGCTCCTCCATGTTTGTGGTGCTCTGTAATCTCACCTCTTCGTGCACAATTCTGTGCAGGCCGTGTGCACCACGCACTGGGCCATGTGAATCAAGCGTGCAGCTACCTGCAGCAGGCTCTGCAGGCATGCGAGCAGCTTGGAGGCGGCAAGCGGGAGGAAGAGGCCCGCGTGCGTCACCGGCTCGGCCTAGTGCTCTGGCTCCAAGGGGATCTGGAGGGTGCGCAGCAGCAGCTGGCCCGCGCCCACGACCTGCTGGAGGCACTGATGGCGGCCGCCACCCTCGGGGAGCATCGTAGCAGCGACCCCTTTGTCGGAGAGTTCCTGGGCGACACGGCACAGGCACTGCAGGCAAGTTGGTTCTTGTTTCTCAACGCTTGTGCTCTTCTTATGCACTGTTCGCTCCCTTCGAAGTGGACAGGAGGTCAAATAATGCCTGCCTCTGACTGCTATTTGATAGAAATGTCCAGAAGGTTGCATTCACAAATTATAGCCACACATACGTTAAACAAAAGTCACTTCCTTACCCAAAGTAGCATGGCATTGGGTATAGCATCTCAGTTCCATAGCAGAATTGGAATGCCACTTAAAAAAATGCTTGACAAACCGGATTTTATCTGTTTGCATACTAGATTATCAGTATGACAAACCAGATAAACCTGGATTGTCATAGTGAACAGTGCAGCTTTGCTAGCAAATCAAATATGAATAGTGTTTCTAAAAACTGGATCGAATACCAATTGTCAAAGGTACAGCAGTGATCACCGTTAAGTGGTACGCAACACAAAGTCAATACATTACTCTATCACCTTCATGTTTTACCCACACGAAAATATTGACACTGGCAGTGACAGCAAATGATCTAGCCCCACGTCTCAACAGTAGATGAGAGAGCGAGAGCTACATAGTATGAGCTATGGTCTCGGGGATCAGAGCTGCTGACAAAATCTGAACACTGCCATGTGACCTTATCTTGGAGGCCGTGACTATAAATGTCGCAAATAAGATAGAGTGCGTCACTGCGCCGAGTACTTTATTCATGC
Organism: Amblyomma maculatum; assembly: GCF_055883805.1. Taxonomy (NCBI): domain Eukaryota; kingdom Metazoa; phylum Arthropoda; class Arachnida; order Ixodida; family Ixodidae; genus Amblyomma; species Amblyomma maculatum. Next base: position 200,413,909 of record NC_139346.1, read on the forward strand.
TGACATGTCATGACTGTGCGGCTTCGGAGTGGGTCTTGTTTTTCAAACAGTCCTTGAAGCCATGGCATGCTGCCTTATTCACACATCATGCTGAAAAAAATTTTAAAAGTATTAGCAGGTTTGAATGAAGCATTGAATATAATGGGGGGATATTTGATTTGAAATCAGAAAATTTTGATATTCACACACCGCTTGTCACATTCATTGTAGCCTAGGTAAGGTGCGTTAGATGTGTGGGTACCGATTAGGTGGGCAGAAAAATTGTCTCAATTGTAAAGGGTGGTGGAGATAGAGATAACGTAAAGGCGCAAGGATATAGGCAAGGCAACAGACAAGGTGAACACTAGTAATTAGTGCTTATTTCTTCCATGTCTTTGGTTGCGCCCCTGCCGCTTCCATTTCCGTTATAGGAAATGGCCCAATAGTTTCCACCTTGAAGTGTTGTCTGTGAGACTGCTCAGCCTTCCGTATAACTGGTGCTGGTGGCAGAACTGAGTGTCCACTCATACCCAAGTGGTGTTGTTGTCATTGCTTGGTGCGCAGCGGGTGCTGGTGTCCCTGGGCAGACAGGACGAGGCGCTGCTGGTTGCAGAGCGCAGCCGGACACGCAGCTTTGCGGAGCGTGCCCTGGAGACCCGCAGGAGCCCCCTGGCATCCAGCGCCTGTGTGCCCAGCAGCCTGGCCCTGCTGCTGGAGGTGGTGAACCGCCAGAAGGCCACCATCCTCTACTTCAGCCTAGCTGCAGGACACCTGCTCATCTGGCTCATGGTGCCACACAAAGGTAAAGTATAGCTACGGATGCATGTATGTATGTAGTTGCTGGCATTGAGGCAGGTCTCTCGACTCTGTTGAACCTTCTTTACATCCAAGCACTGCTTGCGCATCTGCATTGTTGACATCAGCATTTTGATAACAATCGAAAAGAAGTGTCTTGCACTAGCAGTATGATGGCAACAGTGGTGGTGGAGTCTTGTATAAGTTCTGCCTTCACTGCGTCTCATGACCACCCATCAGAACATGGCCATATGGAAGCATTTCATGCTTGATGATGTTACACGTTAGTGACCAGCAGTGATTATTATAGTTTGATTACTATAGTGTGACAGTTATGTATGTAGCACTTCTGATTGTGTGTGTTCATTATGTGGCACTTGTTTATGGTGAAGATGATCCAGCTTTTGAAGTATGAGCTGCATATGTTAAGGGATAAGGGGGCTCTCCTGGGGAAACCAGTGAGGCAATGAAGCCCACATGGCATTCGCCAGTGCGCCATATCGGTGTAATGCATGTGCAGAGCAAAGTTCATACAGCAGCAAAATTTCTGGTATGAAGACTTGAGGCTCTGAAGCAACTCAGCCATCATAACAGTGTTGTGTTACATCACAACATGTGCTGGACACATAATAAATAAAATGCACTGTGAAATAGCATACTACTCTGTGAACATGATTTGAATTCATGGCTATGTGCACAGATCACATTTTATGACAGCTTAATTGAGCAACCAAGCAATCACCACAGCCCGACATCACACTTGTTAATTAGCTACTTTCTCACGTCGTGCATCGGCATTCTTCTTCAATTTTCATTCGTGCACAAGTTGGTCTCAAAGCAACACCACGCAGGTGCTTGCAAGCCAAAATTTTAGCAGTTGGTTGCTTGACAACGAAGCACAAAGCATCAAAGCACTCTTGGAAGGTCTGGCTTCTCAAATGCTTTAGGGGAATACAAGATGGAGTAGATTTGTAATAACAAGTAGTTACTCTTTACCATCTTTGCAGTTTTCTCTCAACAAGTTTCCAATAGAGCTGTGTAGCTTTCCTCTGTAGCCACATGGCTGTGCTCGGGTGGATGCCAGTCAATATGTAACTATTTCCTTATTTCACTTGTCTTGTAGGTCAGAGGATTTTATCCGGATTTTATTCGGTTTGTCAAGCCGAATTTACCGTATGACAAACCGGATAAATCCGGATTGTCATAGCCAACAGTGTAGCTTTGCTACCAAATCAAATATGAATGGTGTTTCTAAATACTGGATTGAATACAAATTGGGTGGTAGCCGTGCCATGCCGCAGGCACCAATGACTTCTTGGACTGCTCTATGGCATTGCTGTGGGGAAGAGCACGTATAGAGAGCAAAGTCTGTCGTCTGCACTCCTGGCCTAGAGATTCAGAGCCTTCTACCACATCGCACACGTTTCGGCGGCAATGCTGACAGCTCATGCTGATTGATTTGCTACACTGATGAGCTTAGCTCTACCAATCCTTTTTTTTTTTTTTTTTTTTTTTTTGCGCATTTTGTCTAAAGGAGAGATGGTCGTGCAGAATGCTATTTTAGCGATTTAGTGAAAAAAAGTGTCTTGCATTCCTACTGTCATCGTAAGCAGATGTCGGATTTCAGTCACTGAGCCACTCAGCTTTGACAGCCATGCATGTACTACTAATTGGACAGTTGTGTCAGACTTGTAAGCATTGCTGTCAATGTTAAGAAAAACGGCTGACTAGCTTTCTTGCTTTTGTATTGCAAAGTTTATATTTCCTCACGAGCACACCCTGGCACTAAGAGCTGTTGTAAGGAGCTGAATTCTGATTAGTTATGCAAAGCCTCACGTTTACTGCTCCTGATAACTGGTGAATGCTGACTGCTTGCCCCCATTTCTTTCTTTTTCTTTCAAAGCGGTCAAACAGTGCATATGTCAGATTCTTCCATCTTTGAGAGAATATTTCAGCCTAGCATCGATGACTCAAGGTAATCTTTCTCGTTGTCCCTTCCATCCTTGACAGGCATTGTGAAATTCACTGAAACGCCGCTGAGCGAGAACCAATCTGAGCCACTGCTGCCGGACAAAGACGGCAAGCTTCCTAAGAAAGCGCCTCTCCTCGAGCGCCATCTTCTGGCCCTGCGGGAATCATTGGGGGTTGATCCAGATGCAGAGGATGCTTGCCAAAACCACTGGGATGAAGCCAGCGACCGCTTTGGCCAGGCAAGCAGTTTGTCTGTTTTGTCTTGACATATATTTTCTAATTTTCCTGGCATTTATTCATAAAATGAAAAGAGAGAGAGAGAGAAAAAGAAGGAAAAAAAAACGCACTTTGTGGGCACTTACCTTGTGACCTTGTGCAGGACCCGGAGCGTCGAAGTGGCACTGGCTTCAGTCGGCTGGGCAACCGCAACCATCTCCTCAACAGCTCCAACTACAGCCTGAGTAGCCTGTTTAGTGTAGGCAGCGTCAGTGTCACCTCCGGTCCTGCCAGCCGTGCAGGCAGCATGCGCGCTCCACGACCTCATTGGCCAGGACCCCCTTCCCTCCACGCACTCTATGAGCTGCTGATCGGCCATGCAGAAGAGGAGCTGAGTCGCTTTGCGGGTCGGGACCTACTCATTGTTCCTGACGGTGACCTCTACCTGGTGCCATTTGCAATGCTGCGCGGCAACGGCTCCACCGAGTACCTGTGTGAGAGGTTCAGCCTGACGGTGCTGCCTTCACTGTCAGTGCTACGTGCCTGCCAGCGTGCCAAGGCGGCCAGGCAGCAGCAGCAGCACGGCCAGCAGAGGGCTGTGGCCTTCTCAACCACGGGCAATGGGGAGCAGCTCATCTCGCTTATTGTTGGCAATCCCAAGGTTGGTGGCTAGACTGGAAAACGTCTCCCTTTTTAATGTGCAATTTTGTAGCGCAGAAAGGATTTTGTCAAGTCTCATGTTGTATTGTTGGGAAAGTTCTTTTAGTAGTGCACATCTTCTCATTGCCTTGCCTAAATTTTTCTTTTTTCTTTCCCTCATGTATTGTCACTTTCTCTTTAGTGGTTACATAGAGCATGTGTTTGTTTGTCATTCACCTGGTTGTTTGTGTTCTGTCCTTCTGCCTTCGCTCTTGAGTGGTACACAGTGTGCTGTTGGAAACATTCATAGTTACTTGTCAGGAAAAAATTAAAATTGTGCTTCCAAGACTAATTGCAGCTTCTTTGTGAAGAAGCAATATTGAGTAAATAGTGATTTCTCGTTTGTGTTTGCAAAAAATGCGATTTACAGTGTGACCTACTAATAAATCCAGGTGTCACCCTGCACACTGGAGTGGCTTGGCTGTGCGGAGATTCCGCATGCGGAACAGGAGGCAGAGATGGTTGCCGAGATATTGGGTGGGGAGCCTCTGCTGGGTGCAGATGCCACCAAGGAGATGGTGATTGGTCGAATGGCACAGGCAGAGTGCATCCACATTGCAAGTCACGTCTCGTGGAAGGTGAGAATATGTTCACTTTTCTGAAAAAATGAAGCTGTAACAGGCTATGGTGTGTTTGCACAACAATTTGTAGGCTTTTTATTTTTACCATTGTTGAGTAGATTGCTAGGCTGTTCAAGGACATTCGTGAAACTTGCCTAAGGCAGGTTATAAGTTGCACTTGTCACGTAAAGTTGAAATCTGAAAATGACAAGGGTCCTTTTGTGTGGTTGCGTCGGCAGCCATCATTAGCTACAGATGGTGGGATAGCGGGCTATATTTTTAGCGGCCTGAAGCGACATGGCAAGCTAGGCTTTGTTAGCTCTATCACCCTTGCTGAAATTTTCCCCAGGTCTTAAAAGTCGTTGCTGAGATAGTGTGCATGTTTTAGTATGTCCTCGGTGTTCCAGGTCGCAGGACACTGAAGAGAAACTCACATGTCCACTTTTATGGAACTCTGAATCATTGGGGAGTGTTCGGAGATTTTGAACCATGCTGCTCGGAAGCATGCTTGTTTGCCTAATAAATTTTGACATGTTACCTTCGGCTTATTCATAAAGTTGTAAGTGTGGCTGGCGCACAGTGAAGAAGCGAGTATTTAATCTTAGTGTTCAAGATACTTCTAGCTTTCTTGCTCAAGCCTGAGACGTTTAAGAAAGCATTTCAGATAAGAGTATTCCATTCCACTTTGTGTTCAGATTCCTGGGATTGTGCTGGCATCAGGAGCCGAGTTTGCAGAGGATGAAGAAGCGAGTGGGGAAGAAGGAGCTGACGGGGCCCGACCAACAGCTGATGTGCTGTTGACAGCGTCTGACGTGTCCCAGATGCGGCTGATGGCTCGCCTGGTTGTCCTCAGCACGTGCCATACGCGGTCTTTGCACGGACGAGTGGATGCCCAGTCACTGGAAACTTTGGCTGGCGCGTTCCTCGCAGCGGGAGCACATTGCGTCCTGGTGTCGCTTTGGCCCGTTCCCGACACTGCGCTCAAGATACTGCTCAGGACTTTCTACTCATCTCTCATGCAGGTAAGAACACTGCGCTATTGTAATCATTGTAACCTTTAACCATAGTACGAGCAACCTCTGCTATATACTGGGCATTCAGTTTGAGTTCAGATTGGTTATTGCACTAACCCAGGCAAAAAATGTTAGCTGTGGTTTAGCTAAGGTTAAGCCTGTATATCTCGAAGCGAAAAGCCGCTCGTCTAGCCTTGCGCTTTTCCTATGTTCGCTGCTTTTTAGCCAACTCCTAAGTTGCCACTTCTGGATCGGTGTTTCTGCACCGCCCGACTGTTGCTTCTTCTCCTTCCATGGCGAGTGTCTGCGCCTGTTCTACGAGCAAGCACGCCTTATATACACCCCCCCCCCCCCCCCCCCCCCCCCCCCCACAACTTTACAAATGCGCACGGCTGCGGCAAAAGGTCAAACAGTGGCGAGGAGAAGCAGCGTCGCACATGCGCAGTAGCGCGCGGCGACGGTGAAAGGTCAGGCAATGGAGTCAGTGGCGGCAGCGGCCACCTGCGCCATGCATGACGTCACTCGGTTTCGCGCATGCGCAGAAGTGGCAAATCTGGGGCTCCGGCTCACGTGAAGCGCGGTGTTGACCAGCCTAGTGAAGCTTTTCGCTTCAAAAGAAAATCTCAACATTCATTTCCAGGAAGATTGTATTGCATTGCTGAAGCTTTATCTAAAACTAAAGGAACCTGTGACATTCTGCAGTGCAACAGCATAGGCTCTGTTGGTTGGCTGTGAATATACAGGTCAGAAACATTGCACTGACTGGCTGGTTAATTAATGACAGAAGGACTGGCTTCTGTGTATTGATAGTAAATTAGGCCACTTTACAATAGACTCTTGTTAGCTAGAACTCGCTTAATTTGAACTACAGTTTACTCGAACTGACGCTTTGGCATTGTCACTATAAAGTACATTAAATAGTTCCCTCTAGTTTAAACCTTGCATGACACCTTTCTCCCTCCTTGTGGCGCAGGGCTCCAGGGCGAGCGCGGCACTGAGTGAGGCCCTGTGCACCATCCAGACCACCAAACAGTTTGGCCACCCAGCCAACTGGGCCAGCTTTGCCCTGGTGGGCGGTGATGTGCACCTTTCCAACCAGGTTGTGCTCATGGGGCAGGCCCTGGTCGAGCTGCTCAAGACTCCCGACAAGTGCCGAGATGCCCTGCGTGTTGTTCTGCACCTGGTAATACTCTTGCTCTCTGTGGCTCTCCTGGAGGCAGCTGTTGATTCACGAGTCGAAGTTTTTTTCATGTTTGGTGCAGTTTTATCCACTACTCATTCTTGTCAGCTGCAGTTCACTAAATTTTGTCGCTTGAAAGCTGTGAACTTAGTAATAGCCCAATAGCAAAACGTGTTAAAACGCCGTGCTGGCGGTGATCACAGCAATCACAGCATGTCACTGGAAAACGTACGAGTATATGTGGCATTATTCCTGGTCTGCACTATGGCAGAAGGTTTGTAATAGCATTAGCCGCCAACCTTGGATAACCTGTCAGGTATTAGTTATCTAATCAGATGGCTCTCAACAGGAATGAGCATGTTGCTCCCAGTAAATTTGGAAACAAACAGCTAAGTGGTGTGGGTGAAAAAAAAAAAGGAAATGTGCTCCTGGGCTTTTTGCTGCCTCTTGAAGAAGTGGTTAGTGTCGGGCACAATATCAGAACCCCAAAAGCGGTACGGGACCACAACTCTACCCGAGTCATGTGATGATAGTTGGAATATTCTCAAGTGCCCATTCTTTATGGCCCTGTCCTACCTGGGTAGCACTGTAGTGGCTGGCTGATGAACACTGGTGTTTTTTGTTATGACACAGTAGTGCGGAGCTCTTTAATTAATACAACTGATTGTGAAACTTCCCATGGGGCCCACGTATAAAAAAAACAAAACAAAACAAAAAAAAACTGCAGTTCCAGTTGATCAACATTCATGTGTTTACAGAAAGCATATAGTGGCACCCGTGGTCATAAAAGTAAACTGTGTCAAGATTGCAAACTGCTGATAATGTGAATTGTTGACAAATGCATAACCACTTGACTATAAAATTAGTTGAAAAGGTACATTGGCCAATCCTTTAGGTGTAACAGCTGTAGAGGTAATTAAGTGACAAAAGGGAAAAAAAAAAAACGTGTTTCAGAAGGCAGTGACGACAATGGCAGGGAGCGGTTATTGGCTGCTTCTAGATGGTGCTACAGTCTATAAGCACCCAAAAAGTGCATGCTAAAACTAGTAGGCGGAGCTTCCCAACTGGAATAGCAGACTAAAATACCCACCCCCGGATAAATCCCTCAGTAAAACCCAACAAGTGACATTGCGGCAACTCCAATCGGATACCTTCCCTAAACCATTTAAACTAGCCACCATTCCCAACTGGTATGATCAAAGAGCTCTGATGCTAGTGTGGTGCCAACAGCTTTTGTCTGTGAGAAGGTCCTTCACAGAGTTGTCACTGTGAAAAATAAATAAATAGATAAATAAAATTATATTGATGTCTTTTCTGTGCGCCCAAGGTGGAGAAGTCCCTGCAGCGGATCCAGAGGGGTCAGAAGAATGCCATGTACACAAGCCAGAAGTCCATCGAGAGCAAAGTGGGGCCAGTCTCAGGTTGGAAGGAGCTGCTCGTTGCCGTGGGCTTCCGCTTCGAGCCAGCCGCCAATGGCCTGCCAGCCTCCGTCTTCTTCCCGCAAGCAGATCCTGGAGAGAGGCTGGTCCAGTGTAGCACAAGCCTACAGGCACTTCTTGGTAAGCACTGTGTCCGGCATACTCCGACAATTTTAAACACAACGGCCCCAAAGGACTCGTTCTCCAGAAAACCTGACATCGTCAGTGTTGTGAGCGAAAAACTACGGCTCTGGCTGGTGGTGGCCAACTCCGGCTTCTTTGCTGAAACTGGAGGGTGAGGGGAATCGACCCACTTGCTGCATGCATGAGAGCGACCACTCGCTTCTCTCATTCGCAGCTTGATTAACCAATGATGAATTCCAGTCGCAGAACCAGAGCGGTTCGCACGCTCCGCGACAGAGCACCTAAATTCGGCGGAGAGCATGCGTTCCGATTCCGAGTTTGGAACACTCGTGCTTCGGCTGGAGCAAAGTAGGTGGCGCTCACGAACTCATCCTTTGTACATGCCTAGCATTGCTTCATGTACGCGTGTCATCTGTTCTCAAAACTTGTAACGGATTAACGTCGTTCTCGCTGCTTCTTGAAATGTTGGCAGTAGACTATACGCGCTTATTTCGTTCATGTTCACGCAGCTGAACGTGGGCGCACACGGTAAGTGTTCTTTGGCACTTTTTTGGATAAAACACGCGGTGCACAGTAGAGTAAAACAAAGCGGTAATTGAATGACCTGATGTTTATGAAATACAAACACATAAAATTTTCGTGCACAGTTTTTCAGCCACTCCCCAAGCTGTGGCTGCTCTCCAACTCGTTGTCCACAAGCCAGTTCATGATGGGAATATGCATTCATAGCGGCGGCAGGTGCTGATCATCTGCTACAAAGCGCAGAGGGAGGAGATGGTGTAGCGATGCCGTAAAGCCACCGAAAGTAGAGAGAGAGCCGCTGATGGAATACTACATCACGCAAACTTTTGATCAGCTCCGCCGATTTCGGCGGAGCAGTCTTGACTGCGTCATAGCATGACCTTGACGTAGCGATTGCTTCCCATCTGCGCTTGCAAGATGTGATCCGTTTCGTATCCGAGTTTGGAATACAGTTGCTCCGAAAAGAGCAGAAAACGTTTCTCTGGAGCTGCTCCAGCTTTGCGATCGGAATTCACCACAAGCTTCTTTCTGCTTTTTTTTTTTGTGTAGACTTGGGAGCTTACATTATCTTTCACCACATTCATTCACCATTGAGGTACAGAGGAGTACCACACCAGGGCATGGCATAGACTGCAACAACCCAGTGACAACACAAGGTCAAAATGCAGAATCCTGGCACTTGCTGACAAGCAAAAGTACAGAGAAAAACGCAATTTTTGCTTTTAAAATGCACAAATTCAATTAAATGTCTGCTCCCACAGCAGTTTTACGAGTCAATTGATCCCACTTGCTCCTCTAGATCGACGGTTGTGCCATTCACTCCAGTGATGGAGCTCGTGCCCAGTATCAAATTATCAAACTATTGATATATTGAACTTATGCAAGATCCCTTTTTAGTTTGGTACCTGTATATGCAAGTTTTATTGTATTGCCTGCTTTTCACTAGCTGTTGACTGTAAAGTGGATGCTACAATTGCCATGTTTTCTGGATGAAGATAGCCTTTGTGGCCTTCTGTACCATATTGATGGTCTTATGTCTTACCAAATGAAAAAGGCTTGAAATAAAAAAAAGAAACATTGTGAGGCAACAGCTTTGAAACCTGTGTATGGTTGACTAACAACTTTGCAAGAACAGTGCATGTACGAAAGCATCACCTTGCGCTCGTAGCCTCTACTCACTTCCCAAGCAGAGCATAGACATCAGTGAAATGAGATGGGTTCACGGATGATGGGAAGCAGAAAAAAAAAATTAAAACAAAAACACACAGGATGCAGAAAGAGGCAGGACATGTGTTCCATGTTGTATTGATGCTGTTTCCCAGCATAAATTTGCACGTTCCTAACTAAACCTCAGATGGTGACAAATATTGATGAGATTCTTTACTGATAGTTAAAAGCAGTTCAGTATAAATAAGCTAAACTGTTAAATCATTTTCTTCCTTTGACTATTTTCAGGCTTGTCGGTGATATCCCTGAGTGCCATATCCAAGCTGCTGTCAAGCCCGGAGTATGCAGATGACATCATTGAATTAGTATGTATTAATGATTGTTTTATAAAATTTAATAGCTGGCCCCATGATGTGGCTTGTCTAAATATGTAAACTTTAATGCATTGGCGACTCACAGACAAGGTACATCAATGATGATAGGCTTGCGAGAATGCATTGTTATGGTGTGTATGTAGTTTTATTACTTGAAAAAATGACTTCAAACTTTGCATCTGCAATGCACATATTTATATTTACCCTTACCATGGCAAGTTGCTTAATAATGCAAATACTTGACAATGTAGCTGGGTTTATAGTCGGATAAATTAGTGATTAGCTGTACGTGCAAGAAATGAAATGAAATGTGTTTGCACTTAAGAATGAAGTTTAATGCTTTCCTTCAGTAAAGGGTGTTCACTTTGAGAAATTGAAAAATGAAAATTTGAGAATAATAGGAGCACTTTTTCTATCCTTTAGCCTATTGATGCTAGCTCTGCATGCGTGGGCATAGGTACACTGCACTAACATGTTTATTCATTTCTCTTCTAGATGCACCAAGTTGTTGGACAGCTGGGGAAAACCGAGCAGGACAGTGTTGAATGCCATGTCAGTGTCAAGCTATGGAGTGTGCCAGGCTGCCATGAGCTACTCGCCTCATTAGGTAAGTGCTGCTGCTGCAGGCATGTAAATTGTTCATGTATGTTAGCATGTTAGTAATAATTGCAACATGCTTAACTTGCCTTAATAAAGTGGGAGGAAATGCTTTTTGTTTTCTTTTTCTTTAGCAGGGTTGCTTTGTGGAGTGTGGTAAACCATGTAAATTCTCTGCCTGGTGGCTCCGCAGGTTTCGACCTCATGGAAGTTGGAAAGGATGAAGTCACACTAAGAATGGGAAAGCAGGCAAATCGCAGGTCGATTCAGTTTGCTCTGCAGGCTCTCCTGGCCGTGTTTGGTGAGTGGAACTTTCTGCCCGCTACTCCTTTTCAAACATTTGTTTTTGCATAGAATAATGATTGGCCAGAAATTATGCCGATCAATTTCCCCAGAGCTTTCCACACTGCCATGACGCGAGCATTCACACATTTACTCTTCTTTCAGACACTCAAGAAGCACCAAAGAATCTCAACTTTGACGACTCAAGCGACCTGGACAGTCTAGACAGTGATGCCCGCACAGATTCGTCACCACCTCCAGCTTCTGGTCTCGGGTTTTCTTCTGGTCCCCTTACCAGGCCCCGTTTGGGCCAAGGCACGGGAGCTTTTTCCAATTATGTCAGAGCAAGGGGAGAACCCGATGGCCGCACCGCACCAGCCTCAGACCAGAAGAATAGGGACAGTGACACCTTCACACCTAGTCCCGTTAATCCAGTGAGTGCAGCATACACGAACCTTGTGGGCCTCGTTGGATTCAAGCCATCCAATGCTGCATTGGTGCAGCAAGGGAAGATGAGAGCACTGTACAACAACGACAGTTTACCGCTTGATGACTCTGGGAAGAGGCCCGACAGTTCTTCGTCTGCAAGTTCAGACTGGGATGCCGGTCAGATGACGGTTCGTCGTCAGAATGGAAACACAAGCAGTAGCAGCAGCAGCAGCACTCGCATGGCTGCACCCAGTGAAAATGTGGAAGCAGCACCATCTGCAGTGTCGAGAAAAGCACCATGTTTCGAGTCCCAGAGCAGCGACTCTGACAGAAACGACTTTTCGCTGGACCGGCCGCGTTTTGGAGCTGGCATTTCACGGCCACCTCCACCACCTCTTGCCACACCGAGGACAAGCTTGGGGGGCCAGTCCAAGCAAAGCAGACGTCCGAAGCAGACGACCGCCGAACAGCAGGAGACATGCATCGAGATGAGCACGCTGCTGAGTCCGACCTGCAGCAGCAGCAGTGAGGGTCCTTCGCAGAGAGACCGGAGCATGCGAGACCACATCCTATCCCACCAGATGCGCCACTTCTCACGTGCACCCCCTATTTCGGACGTGTACCATGACCGTAACCTCGGCCTTGGCCTGGCACCATCACTATCCAAAATTCTGGCGGACGATGGCGGGAAGTTGCTCTCGGAGCGCACCGAAGAGAACGGCACGGCAGAGGCAATAAGGCCGAGCTCCCCGCCACCACTAGTATCGAGACGATGTAAGCCGCCTCCGCCACCACCAAAGATTGCTGCAAAGCCGCACAGGCTGCAGAAGGGCCGGATAGGCGACATCATTCGTGGCTCTGTTGGGGAGAGCAACGGCTTTGCTATGGCGTTAGATGTGGAAAAAGCTAACACTTCGGAAGAGCGAAAACCCAGCAGTGAAAGCAGCGATGATGGCTCATCACAAAACAGAGACGCTGTGTCAACAGTGCGGAGAAAACCCAAGTCTATAGGTGCTGATGATAGTTCACAGACTGCAGTGTCAGAATGCTGAATGACATCTGTGTGCGTGTGTGTGTGTGTGTACATGACAAACTAGGTCAAAGCCCTGTGGGTTAACAAAGAAACTGGACACTGTGCCTGTGAAAAGAGCGAACAAAATAGTAAAGAAGCATCACTGGTGATGCCATCATTGCCATACCCTGTTTACAGGTAATGCAAGTTACTATGTTATTATTTATGTGAGTCTGTTCATCTGTATGCATGCAAGGCTAGCTGCCATGAGGCATACTGAATGTAGTGCACTGTGCTGAAAAATCTGCGCTTTTCTTTACACTTTGCGCAGGTACAACTAGGAGCTGTGAATTTTCCGAGGTGCATGCATGTTTTAGTTCATTCCAGAGTTCTGATTTCAATCAAAGATGGTACTGGCTAATTCGTTTTGTAAATGACGGCTGCTGCATGCTTGACCCAAAAACAAAAAGATCTGGGTGGTGGTGTTATCAGAGCTGAAAACAAACAAACAAGGAAACGACGTAACACTGTCTTCGTTTCTTGCTGCGAGTATTCCACGAATCTGTACCAACTTGTCCAGTTTTGTGTCCGGAACCATCTAGTATGCATCACAGTTTTCCTGGCAACATTTCACCATGAGCATAACTTTATGTTGTCTTCGTATTACATACGAGGCTTCTGTTAAGTTCATGATGGTAAAAGTGGTTTTGTGCATTGTTAGTTTTTTCCAGTTTTGCAGCAGCAGCTTTTGCAGTTTTGCAGAAGCAGCGGTGGGAACTGTTTGTGTACAGGCAGATAAAGCACACACAGCGATAGTGATGCCACTGAAGACAGCACTCAGAATCTTCATCTGAAGTTCATCTTTACACATTGTTAAAATTGTTTGTATTGGTTTGCCCAGTCTAGTGCTTGCCAACATTTGCAGAACTCTGATGACGATATACCTTGTCAGGTCTACAACTTTTTTCACAAGTCAATATGGTGCAGGATACAAGCAGAGTTTTCCCTAGCCAGTTTTGTCGCACTTCTGCAATAATTTAGCAAGCACATTGATAGTTAAAGTCACCGAGAAAGTTAACATACCAAATTTTGATCAGCCCATCTTTTATGTGCACTTGATAATGGTTGGACCAAAGTACCATTTTGGATAAGCAGGCTCTTCGAAACGAACAAATTTGAATCGACGCACTCTGCCATATAAGGTCAAAAAAATAACAGGTCAGGCCTGCTCATGATTTCCTCTTGGGAGGTCACGTTCCATCCATTAGGAAAGCAGTTCCTTCTATTAGGCAAAGCATACATTGGACTCCCATTCATGGTGCTTCATGGCAGCAAGTCTTGTACGTTGTTAAGAATGAAATACAAGAGGCCATTAAGCAAGATATGTTTATTTTTATTTCAGAAATCTTTTCGTACTCATTCTTTGTTCTTGCATATATATATATATATTTATACAGCAAACAGGATGAGGCACAGCCTCTTTTAAATAAAAAATGAATTTGTTCAAATACTCTTTGGTGCGCACATTGTTAGGTCATTCTTCCAGTTTTGTATATATATACATATATGTTACATGTAAATTCTTCTTTGGCTTTGTGGATCCTATGTTGTAAATGTGTTTTTCCTCGCACGAGACTTGGTGTGTAAATGTGATACAAAGCGTCGTGTATTAAAAGTATTTGCCATGGCCCTGACTTTTGTGTGTGCATGTTGTTCATGAGACTGGCATATGCCACACGTGACAACACCAAGCTCACAGTTACAATGCGATAGAGAACTTTTTAAAAGGGCGACTCTGCCTTGGCACAGATAACAAGAAGAGCAATGTGAACACCAATGTTGCCTCACATACACACAAAGTAAATAGTGCCATTCTAGCATGCAAATAAATAGCATCACCGGTAAATATCATAATGACTGACTGTTAAGCGAGGCATTTTGCTACAAAAGGTAAAAGCAAACAAGGAAAGGTTCTGGATGAAGTGCCCAGAATAAATTGGGAAAAAGGGGACCATGGCACCTAGACAGAGTGATGGACTTTACTAAAACCATGACCCGTGAGGTCTCTGCACCTGAAACAGTGATGCACACTTTTTGATGTGAAAAAGTTAGTTTGACCAAAATTGGCTACAGCTGACATTTTGTGCATAAATACTTTTCATTTTCGTTTTAAGCTTTAAAGAAGCTTTAAAATGGCAGCAGAATGTTATATTTGTCACGGTGAGAATCTTGTTGGATTTTTTTCTTTTCTTTCTCATCTTCCAACTGATGGGTTCTCTTCGAGATACTCCCTCAGTAGTGTGGGCCGATCTGTCATCACACCGGCGGCGCCCATTGCAAATGCTCGCTCAAAGTCCTCTTTTTCATTAAGCACCCACAGGTAAGTCTGCAAAACAGACACAGTCACTTGTATGCACCACAGCTGCACCTGGCTAGCAAAGCAATGGAAAAGCAAGCACGCTTAAAAAAATTAAATCAACACTTCAGAAATGCCTTTTTTCAACTGAAGACAACATGCAAGCAACTTCAATATCATCTTAAACTTGTTGAGGCTCTATTTGAAAAAATGTGAAGTGTAATTGCACTTGTCTTGTAAGTGGAAGTATGATATATAATACAGTATAATATACAGTATAATATAAAGTATCAGGTGCCCTCTACATGAATTGCATGGAATCGCACTACCCGATTACTTGTAGCTATAAATACATGCATTCACACAACCTTCCATATTAGCATATGTCCACATGTGTTTGGTGGTTGACGCTCCTGTGAACAGGTCTTGTTGAATACCATGAGAAAAACTAGACACTTCCAATTTGTGAACACAAGTTTCATTGATACCAATGCAAGCGGAGCTTGGTAGCTCATTGCTGCAATGCGATGGACCTCTGCTCAATAACATTTAAAGACGCCAACTATGGCTGGCTAACTTGCACCACAGTGGGTGAACTGCACTTTACTATGGGGGGCAACACGGAAGACCTAGACTAAGTTGATGCCAATGCAACTAGTATCTCAAATGTTATAAAAGAAGCCAAGCGGCGGCTGGCTCCAACACAGACTCACCGGAATGCCGCGTTTACGAAGGTGATCTATCACAAACTTCCTCACAACAAGCCTGTTGGAAAAAGAGAAGAAATCCTGCTGATTCTACCATCTTAAAACCAGGAGAGGGAAAAGAAATACAAACAGTAAAGCTTGTTAAGGGTAACAGCCTTGACAACAATGAGCACCTCCTAGCATTTTGTTACCTTCATGATGAAAAACAGTGCACACTAGGACACTAGAACAAAAATCTTCACCAACTAGGCCAAACATCTGCCACGCTACATTTTGTTACCACCACCTGAATAGCAATAATCAATTTGTTATTGACGCATGATGCAACTACTACTGGGTTACCATATAACTAAGGTGTTCAAAGCTCCAGTGAGCGCAATATAAATTTTGTGTTGCCACTCTGCTCAATACTGCTGTGTATCTCTGTGAGGAACATGTGATAAGCATTACGACCAATTCAGGATTATGCACAAAATCCCCTCACTTGCCATAAGGAAATAAAACTGAGCCCAGCTCTTTGCTAGCTAGCTATTGCAGATAATACATACCAGTCTAGCAACCTGAAGAGGAATCGCGATTTGGGATGCTTCAGCTGTTGCATCATTGTGGGATTCCTGCATTGAGGCAAGCGATAAAATTACTGATCACATGTTACATACAAACAGTTACTCTTTTTTCAAATGGTAACTGTTTGGTGATAATAAAGATGTTTATTGTGCAAGGTTGCCACTCGGGTCTCGGGGTGACTAGACCAAGAGCCTACACATGAGGCGAAACACTCCAGAGTCGCATGCAAAAACAAACAGTCACATTAGACCTTCTCTTTCGTTCACCCCCACAGGACCCAGTCATCAAATGTAGTTAATGTGCTAGTGCAGTAGAGTTTGTGGCATACTCTGAATGCGAGGCAGTCCTAAAGGAGATGCTGTGCAGGGGGGAAGGGGGGGCAAACACTGGTTCTGCAGGTTAAGTCAAGTTCCTCGAACGAGGTCCTCAGTTTTAGCACCTCATTTATGATTTGACTGCCCCAATGCTGGCACTTTGTAAAGAAATGAAGTCTAACGAACATCTAACTTAGCATCAAGCAAAAGTGAAGAGCCTGCTAGCCAAGCTCACTGTACAAGAGAATAGGCAGAGGTTGCGAGTTAAGCCCCAAATAGCAGTGTGCTGTTTTCTTTCATTCTGTACCCAAATTAACCGTCCTGACACACTAACAAAAAGAGATCAATCTCCTAATCCTTCCTTGCTTTTGAAGACTACTGTCTTCATTAACATATTTCTCATGGCTTACAGAGTTTAACGTCCCAAAGCAACCCATGCTATGAGGGATGCCATGATAGAGGTCTCCGGATAATTTCAACCACCTGCAGTTCTTTAACGTCTGCTAGCATTACAAAGTACACGAGCAACTTATGTTTCGGCTCATTGAAATGTGGCCACCGCAGACGGGATCGAACCCAATTTGCCCGGCTCAGTAGTTGAGCTCACATACTTTTCAAAAACAACCACTCCTACCCGTTATAACATCTGTCTCTTGCCTTCCATTTGTGTGCTATCGAGGTATACTATAGGGGTACCGTAACAGTGCATCAACTCTCCCAACTGTACTTTTCACCATTACGTCTATTGAAAAATACCCACATAAACAAGATGAGAGGAAGCTTGCCTTTTGGCCACTGACGGCAGCAGAATCTCCAGACAGGACTGCTTCAATGGCACAAATGGCAGCAGTCCAGTGTAAGTCAGCAGCAGGAGGTAGACCACGCACCGTGCCGAAAAGTAGAGCGGCACCCGTGGGTTCTGCAAAGTGCAAGCCAATGAGAAGCATGCCATGTCTTTACATTGTTGCTGACCAAGGTAAATGACAGAACTCCCACGAAAACATGACATGATCTGGGAACGATGCTGGCTTTCGTCTGGTGAATGTAATCCGAAGAGCAAGAACGCAGTGGGCCCTCTACAGTGCAATTAAGCAAGGGGGTGAAGCATCTGCAAATGGCCAGGAAACAATCTGTGCTTGTTACTGCTGTCAATCGGATAGGAGAATGTGTTGCAGACAACGCAAGTGCGGCTTCAGTTCCGTGAAAAGGTAATAAGGTGCTCTTCATACCTCACGCCAAGAAATGCTAGTTAACCCGTTTAGGAAGTGAAGATGTCAATAAATGGCTTTGTACGGTTGTTTTCAAAATTAGACAATTTGGAGACACTTACCCAGAAATATGGTTTTAACCACAAAAAAAAAAAAAAAAAGGGATTATCAATGATGTTTCACTCCAAGTACATAACAGACTTCCTTAAGTGAAATACCTAGCCTGATAATCTTTTTCTGCATAAAAAATTTTGCATATATAATATTTCTCTTAGGATAAAACTTCTAGAATGGCTAATGACTCGAGGAAAAAGGTTTTCCTAAAACTGTATACAAATGTAAGCAACAAGCAGAAAACACAAACCTCCCACAGCAACTTCATGAGCATATCAACTGCACAGGAGACTTCACTAAAAGAAATTCTGAAGATGCATATTATTGTCAGCTGAGACGGGTGTATATTCCCTGAGCTAGCTCAGCCAGTGAGCCTCAATTCAGCCTCCATGTCTCAAGTAGCTGCTTCAGAAGAGATGCATAAACATTTTGAATGCACCGACAACAGCCTATGTCTTGTGTGTGCATTATATTATATTGAGTAACACACACATCCTCACAATAAGCTCATTCTGTATGCACCAATAGTACTCTGGATGCTCTCTTATCTTCTGCTTTCTGGCCAGCTTTCTGGGCCAGGGCAGATTTAGGGGCCCATTTGGAGGAATTGTGGGGGATGGTGTGGTCCCATTTTAACCCAGTATTTCTTTTGCCCACCTCCCTCTCCCAAAGAAGGACCTCGGCATAGTCTTCCTATGTAAATGTTCTTACTAGGGAGGGAATGAGAAAGGGGGCAATCATTCTCTAATGCCCCCCTTCCATCCCATAAATCCACCCCTGTTTACGTATCTCTCTCACCTGCCAAAAGATCAGCTCAAAAACAGACAATGCTTAGCAAACAGGAAAGCATTGGCCCGGCTTCTGACCCAGGAGAGCAGAAATATATATGTGCTGAAAATATGCCAACTATTAAGTTCCAGTAGCAAACAATTAAGTGTTGCAACGAAAGGCCCCTTTCACACATAAAACTGAGAATTTCTGAATTGGCGCCAGAATAAGACGTGTACCCAGGTCATGCATTACCTGGCGAACAGCCTACCCAAGCATTTGCAAGTCACTTTGTAGTTTTAACCACATATCCAAAAAAGTGCATTACATAAAAGTTAGCAAAAAATGAAACAAATATGCTTGGGAAGTGCACGTTTGAGCACGTTCCCAACCTGCAGCCAGGGGGGTTATGTAACCTTCTTGGCCAATGAGAGCCAACAGTCCTGTCAGAGACAAGTGTTTCACAAGCAATATGAGCTTAAATGCTCAGCAACTCACCAGCTTGTAACATTTTGTAGCAACGCTGTGATGGAAGCTTCCCCATACAGTGATGTCCTCCCTGTTGAACTCTTTGATGAGCTCATGAACCTGAAGAAATGTAGCAAGATTACAAAATCAGGAACCATTTCTGCCTTGTAGAGACATCACTAGCACCTTATCAACTTGAACTGTTGGCAGAAACACATGACTAGCCTTGGAATCCTGATTTGTTTACTTCGGTTTATGGGGGTTTAACGTCCCAAAGAGGCTCAGGCAATGAGAGACGCTCCTGGTTTGTGTGCACTACTATGCTCTAAATCGAAACTACCAGTTCATCCATTACTACTGTGATGATAAGAGAAAACAGCCTGCATCCAAAGTAAATTGAAACAGTGGCACCTAATTTTCCGCAGAAAAAAAAAATTATGGGTGACACCTAAGTTTTGTTCTCAGGATATGACATGACTGTTCCTATCTGCAGCTCTCCTTTTTGGTTTGGTTTATGGGGTTAACATCCTAAAGTGACTCAGGCTATGAGAGACGCCGTGGTGGAGGCGCTCAGGAAACTGACCACCTGAGGTTCTTCTACATGCACCAACATCGCACAGCACACGAGCGCCTTGCTTTTCGCCTTTATCGAAAAGCAACCACCACGGTTAGGATTTCATCCCGCATCCTTCGGTTCGACAGTCGAGCGCCCTAACCACTGCATCACAGCGGCGGGGTGTTCCCCTTGTGGATGATTGCTCTCGTACAGGGAAGTTGCTATTCGCTTAATCAGCAAATCTTAAATGGAACCTCCATTATCTCCCATAAACTTGTTGGAGTACAATTTTAAGCTACTGTTTGAAAGACTACCCAATATAGATATGAAGCCTCGCTTTAGCCAAGCCATATGAATGTGTCTGCATGGCCTATGGGTACCTCTCTGACTCTAGATACAAGGGCCCTAGAAGGTTGACTCTTATTCCACCCTGCCCCCTCAAACCTGCTACTCAAGTTGTCAGCTCCTCCCAACTTTGTCGCATTGCGTGGACTTTGTGATGTCACATAACTCGCCAACAAATCAGTGCCTGGTCATATGTGACCTCCCAGCTACGACTTGCCAGAGCCATCCCTGTGAGTTTTCGCTCAAAAGACATAAACAGAAGAATTTTGGGAGACTACTGTTTAGCTCGGCCGAATATGTAACCTGGACCCAAGGACCCCTGGCCGCCGTCTAGGTGGATAGGCTGGTGCCTATCCTGTATCAGCTGGATATTAAAGTTTTACCACTACACAATGCCAATGCTGATGCCAATGCTGATGCCAATGCTGATGCCAATGCTGATGCCAATGCTGGCACCCAATTTCCTGCAGAATGAGCCTTTAACACTATCACATTAAAGCTTTTACTTCTGCAAAAGCCACACAAATTCCACGTGAGTGCAACTAACGTCACATTTTGCAGCACTGTTTTTTTTTTTTTTTTTTTCCAATTAATATCAGCCAAGTAGAGTAAACCCTGATGATATGCTCCCAGTTCCTACAATTTCAGGATTCATAGGCTCCATATTGGGAGCAATAACAATGTCCCACAGAGTTGCACTGTTTTTCAGTCAGTGCAAGAGGTTCCTGAACAACATCGCTTCCTAGAAAATCCTGAACAACATGGCTTCCTAAAAAATCTGCCCATAAATTCACTAAATTTTGACCATCATGACATGATGAGCACCCAAAAAAAAATGTGCTATTGTATGAGCTGGCCTAGATTAGGAGGATGCAACATGAATGCTGTTAGCACAGTAGTACATAGCAGTGCACAGTTGCAAGAGGGCAAAGAATTAAAAAACCGATTGGTGACAACAAATAAGGAATATTGGTCACATCCAATACTGCTGCCATAAGACTTGGTGTGTTGCAAAGTTTGTTAGCCACTGAGAACAATGAACAGTTGATTTCCGCGTCGCCTTCAGCAGCGAAGCAGGCCACGCGAGAACCACCTCAAGCCTCTGGTTGCGGAAGCTGGCTTCACTGCATGACACCTGATGCACATAATGTTGGCTTCCCTACACTACAGCAGTGTCAAGATAAAAAAGCATGCTGGACTGAAGGACACTTTCAAACAGACCCAATGTTTGCTTCGTAATGTGGTTTTACAGCGTTAATGCAGCCAGAAGTCACCAAGGGCTGCGCAGCTTACCCAACTCAACAAGCGAAAAGTGATAGTTTAAGAGCTGTTAGAAGAAGCACCCCCTGCAGAAGCAAAACGTGCAGTTTGATATATCAAATGTCCCCTGAACAGGAGTTCGATGAACACGAAGATCGCTACTATAGTTTTGCATAGAATTTTCAAGGAAATATTCTGACAGTTCGATATAAACAATCAGTCGATGTATCTGAGCTTGACGTATGCAGAATCAACTGAATCCACGTTCTCTAGTATTGCTCTTTTTTTTTCCATTCATGTTTATTACAAGCACATAAATAGCGGTTTTGCTCTAAACTCTGCAGCAATAAACCCTACCCAGTTACGGGTGTGCAGAACTGTCAATTATTGTGGAAAAGAGCAGCTCACCTTCTGCACAAGCTTGTCATTGTTGGTTTTGATATCAATGTTGACAGGCACACTTGGGAAGAGGGTGAAAATGTCACTGAGCAGCGGAATTTTGCGATCCTCACACACCGGACCTGGCGTGCCTGAAAGAGCAACCAGCCACAGCATTACACTTTTCAGTTTCACTGCTCACTTGGTTCTCTAGGCCATGAGTAAATGTGATGACAGCCTTGTTTTCTCTTTTTGTATGCGCTCGCGCGGGTTCCATTTCGTCTAATGCCATCAAAGTATAGTGCTGAAAAGGTGTTCATGTCTTTCTGATCTGTAATTCATTCTTCTGAAGCTTTCTTTTCTTTTTTTTTCTTTCGTGTATGTGACTAGGACTTGTATTTTTATGTGTGCTCTGTACTTTAGTGTTTGTAACCCCCCCCCCCCCCTTACTGTAATGCCGGATGGCGCTGTGGGTACCAGATAAATAAATAAATAAATAATAACAATTTCAACTGCCATCACTTTCTCGGGCATCAAGTTTGTCTCGCTCCACTCTATGCGCAGAAGCAAAGGATCAGGGAAATTACCTTTTACAAAACAATTCCACTGCAGCACATTCGCTCCAAGGCTTAAATTCTCAGTTTCTAGTTACTGAATGTGAATACTATCCCGTTCTGTTATATAAGTTCTGTTAATGGTTGAACTGTCTAACCATTAGACCATTGATCTAGTTTGCCACTGGTACGTAGACATGCAGCTCATAGTATAGCTTTAGTGTGCTGGAATCCAGTCACTCAATCTTACTCGCTTGCTCAAGAAGCTTGCTAAAATAGTTAAGTCCAATCACACTGCCCACTTATATAAGCTAAAATTATTAGGTTAACAGCTAGTCATTTTTGGATGGGTAAGAATAAAACGAAAATGATGCCTCGGCCGGTATTATACGACTACATGCCTATTCTGTTCCTTTTCCTTTTACTCAAAATAACTGTCACATTATAATGACATTATAAAGAATAATTTTCAGCAAGTTTGTATCAATGCTAGCACGTAATTCTCCCAAAGCTGACTTATCAGCTACACACAGCCTTCTATCTAGAGTGGCTCAGTGGACAATACAAAAAGAAGGTCAGCGGCACCAGAGCCTGCCTTCCCAACAGGAAGTTCTGCAGCACATCCTGTTTTGAGCACATTTTCCATCCTTTTTGTGCAGTGTAGAGACTCAGTGCATTTATGTGCATTTTTTTTTTTCCTTACTTGTGGCAATGGCACCTGAGCGACTGAACATATCTAGGTAGAACAAGAGGAAGAAGATGGCTAAACGGTATGAAAGGGCACTGAACAAGGGTAGAGGGGGGAAGCCTCAGTTCGCAGGTTGAGCCAACGTTTCGACAAGTAGACTTGTCTTCGTCTGGGCCCAGACGAAGATAAATCCACTAGTCGAAAGGTTGGCTCGACCTGCGAACTGAGGTTTCCCCCCCTCTACCTTTGTTCAGTGCTCTTTCATACCGTGAACATATGCAGGTTGTTTATCTCTTTTTTCCAGTCTAGCACCTTAAGAAGAAAATTTGTACAAAACAGTACATATTCAGTAACACAAGTAGATACAATACTATCATGATGTAAAACAGAGAGCAAAACCAAGACAACAGACAAGTGAAGAAACACACCACAAGCGCTTCACTTGTCCATAGTCTTGGTTTCACGCTCTCTTTTACATCATGAAAGAATACAGACTTGCCAAATTTTCACCCCTGTCAATACTATCCTATCATGCTCAAAGCACAAAGTGAAAAACATACCATTGCAGAAATCAACGTGTAAGCTTGGCTTCAAGAGTGGTAACTCCTGGAAAATACAGAAATTGGTGCTCTTTTAAAATATTACAAATTTTTATGCTAGCAGTTAAAGGCCACAAATGACACAAAGCAAAGATGATTATTATTTTGTGAGGTGCTAATGTAAAGATCAGAGCAAGTGCTATCACAATGCAAAATGTGTTTAAACGATGTGGCATAGCTAAGAGCTCCAACTAATGACAGGTTAGATGAAATAAGTGTGCATGTTACCGTGTGCACACTCGAGAGCAGCCTATAAAATAAAAATGAAACAACTCACTCAAACCAAAACGTAGAGTTGTTCCCAACAAGTCAATTAATACATACACATATGCTCCAACCTTTTCACGAACAATCTATATTGCAAGACACAAAGATTATATCAACTTTAAAATTAGGCACCTATATAGTGCTTAGCTAGCACATAGTGACTACAGAAACAGGCTTACATATTTTGTATCATGTGTACTATGTTTGAGCATGTTGTAGCAGATTGATATGTCATGAGCTCATTGTTCTATAATGTCTCTACTGCAGCCACAACTACAAATGTGTATCTTGCACCTGATTTCACCGCAAAGTGCTCATCTTTATTGTTGTCACAAATACTAACCAACTGCACCACAGCATTCACAATCAACCAAGAATATTACTCTGGAACATTTCAAACTTGGTAGCAACTGGTACAGGGGAACCGTGTTAAATTGCACTCAAGAACTTCTTGCTTATTCAAACTGGCACTATGGATGCATCAACATTAGGCATATTAAAAATTTCCCCCTAATGTGAACTGCACATTATGTAAACAAAGTTTTTGTCCCTTTCAAGTTATGAGGAAACAAACTAGTAAGCGGAGGTCCAGAAAACAGTGCATTTTTCACAGTACCAGCCCCAGGAAACCGCGCTTCAGCGATAAAAGGTTGCTCACATCATAGTTGAGCTCAGATATGCTTTTGTCCACGCCGGCACAGCGCAGCAGACCCGAATCGTGGCAGACGACCACTTTCCCGTCCTTTGTCAGTTGCACGTCCAGCTCGATGAGCTCTGTGCCAACCTTCAGGGCACTGCCGAGAGAAGCCAAATTATAGCCCGCCTAACTGGCCGATTAACCTTGCATACTAATTATACTCACTGCTTGAAAGCTGATATTGTGTTCTCCAAGTTTTCCGCTGATCCTAGAGGGAAAAAAAAAAAAAAAAAAAAAAGGACACCCATTAAAGGTACAGAGAGAAACAAGTAAGCAAACAACATAATTGTACCCCGGGGTCGAATCATAAACGAAAGCGGAACTCACCGCCTCGATGACTGATATGTCGACAGGGAAACTTGAGCTGCTTTCTTCGATGCAGGAGGTGCGGATATTTGAACAATATCACCGACGTTACTATGTACCCGCCCAGGAGAGTCACTGCTAACATATCTGCGGAGAAAAACAACGCAAAGAGCTCGCACATAGTTACTTTGGTCGTGTGAGGGAGGATATTCTACTCCACTCAGCCAGCTTACAGTAGCCATGCGCTTCTATATATTAAAAAAAAAAAAAAAGACCGCGTGAAAGCAATGGCAATCTAACGCGTTATCATCTAATCTTTTCGCATATCGCTCATCGAGCGTAGATGCATGGAGTAATATTAGAGAATGAATTACGATATATTACCCGGCATGTTTCCAGAGTACCTGGACTTGCTTAAGGGAAGCAGCCCAGCAGCAGCGTCGAAAAAACTCGGCAGGTACGAAGACATTATTACGAGGCGAGGGAAGTGTTTACGGCGGCTTGTTGAATCAGCTGGTTTGACAGTCCAGTCATCGGCGTCGCGGGAGCGGGGGCACGGCGTTTCAATTGCCAGGCCCGATGGGCGAAATCCGTTTTCACGGCGATTTCTGCAGCGTAAAGCAATTCATGCGGCGCCGCCGCATGGATGGTAGGCGAGGGAGAAAGCAGCGAGCACACGCAATTTCTATGGAGCGAATAAGAATACGCGGAGCGTAATAAACCAAACGTCGAACGGATGATGCGCCTTCACGCTTCGCATCCTGTAGTTTTTACCTTGGCTTCACCGCACGGCTCGACGCGTGCCTATCTTTACCTATTTGACGTGCTGCAATTATTCTCCAACTACCTGTGCTGCGCATTATATTAATAATGCGATAATTAAGCCTTTAAGCAAATTCTGATTATTATTATCTAAAACTACACGAACAAATATTCATGCGCATTTACCTGGATTCCAACGACGATGTTATGAGGGGGCGCAACGAGCGCAAAAAAGAAGTTTGGAAGATGGTCGGCTGATAGCTGATAGGTGGACGGGCGCAGTGTAAATAGAGCAAGCTTCTGTAACATTCGGGGCACGTTGTCGTCGTTAGACAGTTTAGCGAAATGCGGAAGGGTCGTCGCATTAATTTTCGTGTTTAACTATATTCGACGTGATCGCTGTCAAAATGGTTCCGCTGTGGAAAAAGGCGACGTCCCCGACCATCGAGGAAGCGGCACGGGACATAGTCATTAAACGCATGCTAACCAAGCAGCTCGCTAGCTGCTTGCGCGACTTGCAGCAGGAACTTGTCAACGCGGAGCCCGTTGTCACAGGCGGTGAAGCGGTCTCCCGTGTGTGCTTCTGTCTGGAGGCCATCTTCATCCACGGTCTGAAAGAGAACATCGTCAAGAAAATGTCGAGCGTATTTAGCAATAGTGGTTCCGACAGGTCACCGACGCCGGACTTCTGGCCCGTGGCAATGGTATACTCGCACAAGGACGTCTTAGCCCAAATTGCCGGCCTCAACCAGATCAGCACGGACATCGGCCGCTGCAGAGCTTGGCTGCGCCTCGCCCTGAACGAATCCCTGCTCGTCAGCTACGTCGAGGCCATGATCCAGGACCGCAAGACGCTGCGCTGTTACTACCGCCAAACTGCGTACATGGCTGACCGCGAACAGCCGGACATCGTGAAACAGTTCCTTGAGGGCCTGTCGGGTTTCTCGTTCAGACTTCCAGTCAACTGCAGTGTTCTCAATTGCTGGAACGCCATGCCCTTGCAGTTGGCCGGCCTGCTGAAGTCGGCCGAAAGGATGGAACCCGTCATGCCTGCCTTGGACGTCGAGGACTTCTTCCAGAACGAGGCGGCAAGCCAGTCCAGGCGTATGCGCAGCAAGTTGTCTGTCAGCTCAAGCCGAATGACGTCTTCCGTCGCCATCCAGGCGAGCGAGCCTCCGCCGTCGGAGTCTCGACAGGCGCACAGTGTCGGCTGCGGCAGTGACAGCGGCGTTGATGTGACGACGAATGCCGCGTCGCTGCCTAGCGAGTCTTGCGTTGCACTGCCCTCGGTGACCGAGGCGAACCGTGACGTGCCGCCAGAGCAGACTAAAGTGATCGAGATCAAGTCGTCGTCGTCTCCGAAGGACCAGCAACAAGAGGATCAGCAGGGCATCGCGGTCTCGGCTGGGAGCAGCATCAGCGCGGCACAAGTGCGCGAACTGCTACGGACGCTGAACTTGGACGCAAACGAAGGCAGCGCAGCTTTGGCCGACGTCTCGGGGTCGCCGGCATCGGTGCCTGACTTCGACGTGCTGGACAAGTTTCCTGCGCACGAGTCGAGGAGGTCCTTCGGAAACGTGTTGGACCCGACGCAGGGTTGGTCGTCGCCTTTCGACGACGAGTACGAGGATGTCGGCGCTGGTGCAGCTGCCGATAAGTCTGACGGCTCGGAAGACTCGCTGGAGCAGCAGAGCTATGATTCCCTGGTGCTGAGCTACACCCAGAACATAACTCGGCAAGTGAGCGGAACGCCGGAGATGAGAGACCTCATTACGTCTGCTATCAGGACATGCTCGGAGAGTCAGGCAAGAAATCGCTCTTACCAACTCACGTGCGCCTGTTACAAAATGCAGACTTGCTTAAACTTCAAACTTATTTGAGTTTTTTTACTCGGAACTGGGGCTTGACTCGCTGGTTTAACTTATTACTTGCCAAGTGTTGGGGCATGGCACTTTTCATAGAGCTAGGCTAATTGCCTTCTTTACATACTTGGACGACTGTGGAAACAAGACTGCATGCTCCAGTAAACATAAAATTGTTAACATTTCATTTTGGTCTTGCGGCACTTTCTGTAAAGCGCAGGACACATTGTAAAAAAAAAAATATTGTTTAGATTATTAGCTATTTCACTAGCTTCCCCAAGCAAATTGTCATGCCAAGTTAGCATCTTTTGTATAATAAGGGTTTTTGATGCTCCTATTATGACTTCAAAACTGTTTACGGTGCAGCTGCTTAAATTTTTGTTTCAACATTATGTTTTTGATATGCAGGCAGCACCAAGCCGTGTGAAGTCTGAAGACCAGCGTTCAAGTGCTGACTCCCTAGACGACCTGGCAGATTTTGAGGTGGTTCCAACTGAGAAGGCCCCTGACGTTCGTACCAGTGAGCTTCTGGCACTGATGGGTTACATTCAGCAGGAGAAAGGCCTTGACCAACAAGCCTATACTTGTCGAGGCTGCCACTGCCCCATTGGCATGATCTATGGCGCAAGCTCGGTGTGCTCTTATGATGGCTACTCCTACTGCCCCGACTGTAGTGGCAGCGAGTCACACGTGATTCCTGCACGCATCATACACAATTGGGATTTCCGCAAGCACCCTGTCTGTCGTGAAGCAAAGAATCTACTGAAGAAATATGAAGATGAACCTCTGCTAGACTTGAGGGTGTTGAATCCTTCGCTGTATGATGCTGTCCCTGAGCTGGCAGCAACGCAGGTGCTTCGCTCGCAGCTAGGATTCCTGCGGCCTTACCTTCAAACTTGCTCGGAGGCAGCATCAAGTGCCCTGCGAAAGCTTATCTGGCCCAGAGAGCACCTTTACGAGCATATTCACCTGTACTCCACCTTTGACCTGTTGCAGGTGCCGTCAGGTGCCTTGCAGAGGACTCTAGAGAAAGCCATCAAGTTTGCCCGCAACCATGTGTTAGGGTGTAACCTGTGTGCGGCAAAGGGTTTCATCTGTGAAATTTGTCGGGACCCGTCTGTCATCTACGCCTTCGATACAGATGCGACCCACCACTGCAGCGCGTGCTTTGCAGTGTACCACCGTTCCTGCATCGAAGACGGCGGCCGGGTTTGTCCAAAGTGCGAGCGAAGGCGTCAGTGGAAGGAGCAAGGGACTGCGGTCAGTTCCGACATGTCAGCTGAGGGTGCTACCACCTCTTAATAACTCCTTGTGGAGTCGTTCGAACAGAAGTGACCGGGGCATTTTCTGCTTACGCCATGTGATAGCCCACAGAGGCTGCAGCTACACAGAGTTTTTAGCACAATGTTTTTTTAGGCAGTTGTGACAAAGAGAGAAAGCCATTGATTTAGGCAGCAGCAGTTTAATCACACTGCTGAGCTATCATTGGGCCTCTCTGATTGCCATTAAAAAATTTTTGACATGAATTTTTATTGTGCACGAGTGCCTACATGCATGAATGCATGTGTCCAATAAGTTTGAAACCTGTAATATATTTTCATGAAATGAATGCTTATCTCGGTGCATGTTAACGTGCAAGAAAATACTAAAAAAAATATTTTAATTCTTTGTGCAATATGTAGAGTACATGTAGAACAAGCATGCAACAAAATATACTTTTTTGAATGTAACTTTTGTACCATATGCTGGAATTTTTACGTTATTTGACATCTACTTTGTGCTTAACCTGTATATGTATGTGACAATGTTTGTTTGTACAGCTCGATTTTGACATGCCGTGCAATGTTATTCCACAGCACTTTTTTTTATGTTCTTTAATGTACACTTAAACTTTTCCATGATGCATGACACCAGCCTTTGTGCATTCATCCTACTTTTTATTGTATGTTTTCATTCTGGCATGCGGTACAGATCTGTGGACGTCACATACACTGTTGGCTTGCCCTCGATAAGGCTTTGTGCCCATGGAGGCAGTAGTGGCTTATCTGGTGTGATAGCTTTCTCTGGAGCGTTCTGCTTGTTTATAGGGTATATAGGCTTTTCCGAGTTGATAAGGCAGATTCCCTGTCAACCGCCAAATGCGCACATGCCCGTTTCGGCCTTTGAAACGGGCATGTCATTCACTGGACACTGCTTTAAGACCTTGAAATATGTAAATATAATGCTTGCTTGTGTACAGTAGTTGAATTTGTTTATTGAATGGTTGGGATTTATCGGCAGCCAGCAACATTTTAAAGGAAGTGCAGTTTAGAAAGCTGAGCAGACTACAAGTACCATCTCTATTGAGCATGAAGAAGAAACACAAAGCTTCATTCTGTTGCATTAGCATGTTGTAGCAGCAACTTTATTTTCTTTTCTGTTCACATGGCTTTTCTTTTATTGTTTTTTAGGCTTCACATACTCAATATACTCCTGCAGGCAAGCATGGTGTCTTTACTAGTGCATTCTTTGCATTTTTATACATAAGCTTTTCGACAGTGCTTTTCAACTTCCATTCAGTTGGTGGACAACAAATGTTGCACGACAGAGTGATGAAACTTGACGACAGCTGAAGAGATGGCCAGTATTGAAAGTCCAAGCCACATGCCAATGTGGCCTTCAACATAGGTAATGAGGCCTGGAATCTAGTCAGAGATAAAAAATACCTGCAGGTAAGCATGACACCACTAACGCATGGCCAAAATCCATTACCACTTTTATGCAGCTGTTTTGTGCATCGAAACAAGGGAAGAGCTGCGCTAGCAGTTACTTAGATGGTGCCTTGTTGTACATGTTGTGAGAGGAAGCTTTCATGGCTAAAGCACGTTCATGTGTTCTTCAGTGCTTATAAAATTGTGTGTAAATGCTACTATTCCATTATGATGAAGTTTCTAGGAATGATTTTGCTGTGGCATGAAGGTTGACTTCTATACTTATTTCGTTTTCTGTATCAAAACCTTGTGTTAACTTTCGTCTGAAGTGGTTTTAGACAACACTGTTTTAAGTACCTGTAACTTACAGTACTAAATATGAGCAGTGTACTTGTAACAGCAGCTTTTATAATGTTCCCCAGATGGTTTTATTAAATGTTGCCAACATCTGTAATTGTGTGTCTGTGTTCCTTTGAATGCGCTACTGGTCACTTGCTTCCAGTTTGGTGAAACTACTTTGCGGGAGCACTTTGCATTTGTTTTCCACGTATCACATTGATTTCCATATGCTGTGAACTTGCCCTTCCCACTCCTTTCCACAGCTGTTGTGTGTCTGTCTCCAGATGACACAGAGGCTCACTACTGAAGTAAGTCGTGAAGTTTGCGTCTGAATCTAGCTTCTGTTCAGTTGCTGTTCCTGGCAATTATGAAATACACGATAAAAAGACATTAAAATATATATATCTCTTTTTGGTGTATGGTAGGACCTCACCTCCATCCTAGGGTAGCCACGCACAGTTTTTCTTCTGTCTGAGCCCATCTGAATCATCAGCTCAATAGCATTCAGCCTGCATAGAAGAAGAGATTGTGAAAGCGTGTTTTCTTGCAAGGATAATGGTATCTGCGCTTACCTGCTGGCATTGGTCTTTATCTTGCCCACCACATTTGAATATGTCTTGTACCGGATCTCCCTGCAAAATATGTGAACATGTGCATTTACAAAAAGAGGCTGCTGAAGATGCTTGGCAACAATATTTGGGGAGTCTCCTGTGCTGCATTTAATTGTATTCCAAATTATTATCCAGGCTGTTCTTCTGCTTTTGTCTTGTGGAAATCTTGATTTGCATTTAAAGTTTGGCCAAAGGAAGAGACATCTGCAACACAGACGCTAGTTGCACCATTTGCAGTGATTAGTGCCAGTGATTAATGACTCCTAGAATGAGTTATAGTATGCAGAAGCAGGTTTCCTTACTGGCAGGGCTGGGTACAGCTTGCCAGGCACTTGGGTCGCCACTGGCCAACCTTCATCAGGTGGGTGCATTGAACTGCGAGTCATGGCGACCGAACGGTACGTTAGTTTCGAGTATCGACACATCTTTTTGTTGTTTTCAGGCGAGCGATGGACAGCAGTGTCTGTGCCAAGGGGAGGTGACTGAGTTACAGGAACATTTGTAGAGCGCATCATTGATATTGATATTTTTGATATTTTTTAAAACGTTTTATGAGAATGCAGCAGCTTTATCTGTTTTTGTGAAATGTGTTAGATTTTTCTCCACGGTTAAATGGAAAGATTTTCTGAAAGATGTTGTCGGCTGTCGAGCCATCTCGTGGACCTGATAATCGCTCGGGCGAGATAAGCATGCGAAGAGCTACGTCATCAAATTTTATTTGTATTTATTTACGCAAGTTTTCGTACAGGCAGCATAGGAGCGTTAGGTGATGGGAAAAAGCAGGTTAGACTACAGCGGAGCTGAAGTAATAATGAAATTCGTAAACATATATTTGAAAAGCCCGCGCTAAGGCGTGATGTTTACCGTGATCGAAGATGTCGCACAGGTCTCTGTGCCTTTCGTGCCGCAGACCATACAGCTTCGAGCTGCAGCGGCAGTTCGCTAGCCAATGCTCCATGAGGCAGTTCTCTGAACATTCCTGAAAAACACAATATGTTCAAATATGTCCTCTTGAAAAACGGTGTAAATATTTATTTATAGAATACTTTTTTACTACATCTCCCGTCCTCCTCGTTAGTATAGTGGTCAGTATCCCCGCCTGTCACGCGGGAGACCGGGGTTCGATTCCCCGACGGGGAGCTTTCTTTTTTCTTGTGCTCACACATTCCTAAGGAATAGGTGTTTCGGCAATGTAGCGGAGAGCAAGTTGTAAGTTTTGTTAATTTTATACATTGCAATCTTCTCGTCAGCCTTTCTGCTGCTTTCAACTTCATTTTCAGAACGTTTTGAGACCAAAAACTGCTTCGAAAGGATACGGAGGCCGGGGGGGGGGGGGGGGGGGGGGGGTATGCATAGACTTCAAAAAAAAGAAAAAAGAGGTAGCGACATCCGGCCGCCTGTCCCATTGATCGAAAAGCGACAGCCACAGGCCGTACGAGCACTGCTCGACTTAGGAACTTTGCGACTGCTGAAGAAAGCCGGTAACCAATCATCGGCTCAGCTAAAGAGAACTGAAGTTAGCTTTGCTGTCTGTGGTGAACAATCGAGTCAGGAAAGCGACCCGCTGGTCGCATTTGCAAGTGTGAACATCGGTCGAGCTGAGCGACTCCCTGGTCGCATGCGACAGCCGCGGTCGCACGCTCTCCGCGACTCGCAAGTGTACCGGAGTACCGTACCGGCGCTATCCTACCGCGACCCATATGCGGGCCACATTGGAAAATGTTGCTGGCCATAAGCCGGAAAACAAAATTAAACTTAAATAAAAATAAAAAAACGAGGAAAACACTAAATAACAAAGCAAATAAAAATAATTCAAAATCATAGTCCAAAGTTGTTCAAAATATCTTGTACTAAGAACCCCCCTCTTCCCACTCTTCGTGGAGCAAAAAAGCAGCACGCTGGATATCCTGCCTTTAAACGCCGGACGATCGAGGAATTGCTGAGAGAGAGAGAGAGAGCTACTGGAAGGGTACATCTTTCCAGGGACCATAGTACAACGGTCAA
This sequence comes from Amblyomma maculatum, assembly GCF_055883805.1. Classification (NCBI taxonomy): domain Eukaryota; kingdom Metazoa; phylum Arthropoda; class Arachnida; order Ixodida; family Ixodidae; genus Amblyomma; species Amblyomma maculatum. The sequence continues at coordinate 200,446,687 of NC_139346.1, forward strand.
TAAATACCTGTGCAGCCACTTATCCTCAAAAGATAAAATTGTGGGGTGTTTGTGTGGGGGAGATAAAGTGCGAGGGGGGGGGGGGGGGGGGGTTAAGCATGACTTAATTGAACCTATATAGTGACACGAGCGAAAGCTGGTTTGAATACATGGTTTGGAGGTTTGAATTAGGGGAACGCTCAAGCTTCGCCTTGAGAGTAGCCGCGATAGCCCGTGTAACACGATCTTTTCAAACCGCGATTTTGTTGGTGATGAGATGATATGGCGATGAGGCCATGCCCTTTTGAACGGGTGATCACACAAAGCGATCTGACCAAAAAAGGAACAGAAATAAAACTCCAAACTAAAAACTATAAAAACAGGTTCCAAAAGAAAGTCTTTTTTCGGTGCAGCCTTCGAGCTATTGAAACGCACTTCACTCCAGATTCTTCGCTCTCTGCGGCCGCGTCCTAAGAGCTTCACATCGGGCTTCCACCAGTATCGCGCTCCCCACGGAGTTGGCTCTGGGCCAGTCTCGGTCTTTTGTGCGCTGTACAATGCCAGCAATGGCTTCGTCTTGGCCTTGAGCACCCACTCAGCCGCCTCCTCTTCTTTTATTTTGTTTGTTTTTTTTTTCTCTGTCTTACCGCAGGTACCTTTGAGAGGCATGCCACTGGCAGGTGATACCTTCTCTGCAACTTCGCTGTCCGCCTAGTCCATTTAATCGAAATACCAGCGTACACCAAGTGAACTATTGTCTAATGTGCCAGGTTAATTGTTCTCTGGGAGTCGCATCAATCGGCCCCCATACGCTGTCTAAGCTAACGCCTCCCACACTATGAATGAAGATGCATCCAGCTTCCTCCTGGAACGCAATGCAGTATGTTGATCGGCAGTCCTAATGCCACTCGGCCGATTGCCCCCTGTAATCGCACGAGGAACTCCCGTGTGCCGGCAGAGATTCAAAGAATCGCATTAGCATACGTTGGAGCCGGCAGCGCGCCACGATCTTCCACAGGGCTCTGGTCAGTTCGTAGCGCTTGTATGCCCAGATCGCCCGACTGCCCAAGACACCCTTGTAGCGCGCCGTTTTCCCCCGCATTTCCCTTTTATGTAGCCCAAGGTAGTTTGCCCTGGCCGACAGCCGGACACCGAGGTATTTTGTGGATTCCCCTCCATATTAGATGCCTCCGTAGTTCCCACTTGTGCCCGCTCTGCGTATCTCCTTCGCCCCATGATATCACCAAACACTCCGAGGAGCTAAACTTCAAAATTGAAGCGAACTCATTCCGGCAGCGCAGATGTTCAGCAATTTCTGCAGCTCCTCTGGAGTCCCTGCTAGAACAGCAAAATCATTGGCACACACCAGCGCTGGTATACGTCGCTCAACTTCCCTTCCGGTTCTTTCTCATATTCTTTTTTTTTCTTTATAGGAACAGAAAGCCGCAGTATCTGTCACACTTCTCGGTGGACACCTGAACCGCACCGTAAGGAAGGGAGGAAGGTGGAAGCAGAAAGAGAGAAAGAGATGCCGTAGTGGAGAACTATGGGGTGTAATTTCGATCATCTTACTGGCCCCGTAGCGGTGGTGCAGTGTAACTTAAGAGAGAGAGAGAGAGACAAAACTTTATTGTCGGGAGTACTACTGGGTTTAATGGAAGAGCCAAGTGGCCGTTAGCTGGTGGCTGGTGGTGGTGGTGACTTCTTCAGCGCGGTTTACGGCGCCCAATTGTATATCGGGGCTCGCTTTACGCAGCACTTCCTACCAGGATTCAAGTGAGGGAGCTTCTATGAGAGCCTCAAGCAGCTACAAAAAGAAATTTGACCATGAAGATGACACATGTGCAGTATGTGGTAAATCCACAGAAACAATTAACCATCTTATACTCGAATGTGATGGTATCGATCCGGAAGTCCATACCAGTGGCCGGGTGAATGAACCTGCGGTGGAAGCTAGCAAAAAACGATTGGAAGACTGGTGGCTTAAAAGCAGAAAAGTAACATAATGTTAGTAATGTAGAAACAAAAATTCAATAAATAGAATGATGGTATGGTTAACTGATCTAAAACAATAAATAAGATATAGGGGAAAAAACGAGCATGGTAGCAACTGCTACCAAGGGGACGCTCCTATATTTCATCCATCCATCCATGGGAGGCGGGTCCTCTGAACAATCCCATAGAATATGATTAAGGTCGGCTTTCTCTCCACACCTAGTGCAGGATGAGCTTATGCTGTCCGGAAATATGTGTGCGAAAACCGCAGGGTTGAGGAAGGAGTTCGTTTGTAGTTTCCTCCAAACAATTTCTTGTTGCCTTGTTAGGGATTTGTGTGGTGGTGGGTATATACTCTCCTAGTGAGTTTGAAGTGTTGTGTAAGGTCGCTGTATGTGAATAATTCCTTCCATTTCAAATTTCTCGGCATGATGTCTCATCGCTCGAACGACAAAACCTCGAGTGTGTTGATGAGCAACCTCATTGCCTCGGTTCCCTCAGTGGGCGGGTGTCCATTTATCTCTCTGTCCAGTCTGATATATGCGAGGATGTTTCTGGCAGTATTTGATATTCTGCCACGCGAGAAGTTACGTATATGGCAGTTTTTGAATCGCTGACAATTATGTCCGCATCTGTTGTAGCGATGGCTAAAGTGATGGCGGCTTCTTCCGCTTGGTCCAAGTAGCGGACTTTGACCGAAGCGGCTGATACGCATTTACTGACGTTACTGGACTGCTTAATTGCACAGATGACAAAGGCACCTTCAGCCATATTGTAGTCCGAGGCGTCGATGTGCACCACCCCATCGTGATTTAGGTATTTTCAGTTTAGGGCCCTAGCTCTAGCTTTCCTCCTGCATTCATGGAAGGAGGGATGCATGTTTTTGGGCAAAGGTTTGCAGATAATTTTGCCGCGCACTCCTCTTGGTAGTGGGCCTGGATGGTTGGCTAGTGGTTCGGCAAAAATTCCCATGCGGTTGAGAATTTGTCTACCTGCTTTAGAGTTCGTTAGTCTTTGTAGCTGTGCTGTCTTATGTGCTGTGATCAGCTTCTCTACAGCGTTGTGAATCCAATGTGAGAGAAGTTTTTCGGTTGAAGTGTTTCTGGGTAGACCTGGCCCAGCCTTGTAGGTGCTTCTAATGAGTCTGTCTAACTTCTCCTTATCAGATTGAATGAGGTGGAGATAAGGGACTGAGTATGTGAATCGACTTAGTATAAAGGCATGTAAGATGCCTGACTAATTGTACCGGAGTGCCCGAGTCCGATGCCGATGCCGGCGGCTGTATTTCGATGAAGGCGGAACGGAGAGACATCCGTGTGCTGTGCGATATCAGTGCATGTTAAAGATCCCCAGGTGGTCAAAATTGCTCCGCAGCCCTCCACTACGGCTTATCTCTCTCTCTCTTTCCACTTACATTTCCACCTACATCCCTTCCCTTAGGACGCAGTTCACCGTTTGCACCGTCCGGGGAGGAGGCTTACGAGGCCTTTTAGTTGATTTTAGTTGGAAAACCAGTGTGCTTGTAAAGCCGACTCGTGAAGCTGACACGTATACGTACTATAGTGCCCCCAATAAAAACGGAGCACATGAACGAACAAAATATTGTTTTGCGGCGGGCCCTGCAAGTGGGTCGATGCACATGCATATATAGCTTGGGTGCGTGTGGGACACCCGGATGTTCAGCTTGTCACTCTTGCTGTTCACCTCATCAACACCCTGGATGCAGGAGAGCACTTTTTCCACAGGTTTCCTACTTCGTCTTATTTTGGGGACACATATGTGCTTTCGGAACAAATGCTGAAATGTTTTCTGCCGGCAGGCCGTTTTTTTTTTTAAACCCGTGGGATGTGTGATATAGCAGTGGTTTTCCTCCATGGATGTGTGGGACCATTAAAAATGGTGGGGGACCCCTCAAAGGACCCCCTGACACAATTGGAGGGGTTATCTTGCGCAGACTCAGGTTGCCGCAGTTCCGGGAGTAGGTCGCGGAATCGGCATTGAGTCGAGGCTAAATGGCCTTTAAAAACGCGCACTAGATAAGCCAGCACGCCAAGGCCTCCAGAAAACGTGGGGAAGAGATGAGGTGTGGATGCCAGTATGCACGCCGCTAGAAGGGACCCGGCGCCTCCCGACTCCTCGCCATTCGCTCGTCGGACACACAAGACGTTTTGCATTGAAGCTACGTCCAGAAATGCTACCAGAGATGGCGTTTCATCGATGCTGGCATTAACAAATGCAGCAAACACCGCAGGCGCTCTTTCCCTCCCTCTTTCTCACGAGTGCTCTGCAATTCCTCACTCCAATCGCATTTCTTTCGCTTTGAGAAACTAAAGTACCTCCGTGCTTTTAATAAAACCCTGCAAAACTGTGTCTAGTCAGGCCATAGCTATCGCGGGACCTTTCTTGGGTTTCGCGGACACTGCATTCCTGCTCAAATCAGAGATGTTCTACAAGATATGCTGTTGCCAAATTTTGTCCCCACAATCCCATTAAGATGAATTAAGCCATATGCTGTTGCCAAATTTTGTCCCCACAATCCCATTAAGATGAATTAAGCCAGAAATACCGTAACGAGAGCTACATTGGCCACAGTCTCGCCATTTCGCCATGCTGTCCAGGCCGACATGACTTAATGATCACTCTTTTGACAATAAAAGTTGTTTCTATCTCTCTCTTTCTCTCTCTCTCTGCCCGTGCCCCCTCCCCCAATCTCAAGGAGTCCCCGACGCATCAATGGCTGAGAGCCACTGCTAATACGGCTCTCTGTGTATAAAGGCGCCAAATTATGACAACGTGCTCAAGTGGCTAAAACGCTTCTGTCACCAAAGGAGCTTGTGCGGCGAAAAACGGTGACGACGGCGTGTATATATAGTTTGGTGATGAACCGAGAATCGCAGCATAGGTGAACATCTAACAGGAAGCATTAGGTCTGGAGGCAGTGTCCAGCACGACTGTTAAATCACGCAGAACGCTGTACTTGCCAAGAAGCACGCGCTAAAAACACGAGCTCAGTACCTGCGAAGAGGGCTTAGTGGACGTTAAATGCCCTCAGCCCGGTAAATCATTAAACATTGCATGAGCTTCCATCGCGAGTCCTCCGGTAGAGGAAATATTAGCTTCGTCTACCAAGAATCTACGCTCAAATGTCAAAAGTATTGATTTTGCTGTTGTTAAGTATGTGCCGTACGTGGAAGTATCAGCTGGACGTATTCTAAATATCTGAGGTGTTCGCCCACCTCGGCGGCCTGTGCAATCTGCATGACCTTGACAGATATCCTATGAAATGAATGTTGTTCAATCTATAAAATCAAAATGAAAAATCATAATTTAAGACAGCTATATATATGTCACATTGGGCACGGCTTCTAACCCAAATAGTGAAATTTCACGATACGAGTAATAATTAAAATAATAAAATAAAAACAAGCGGCGTGCATCAATGGAAATTGCTCAAGGATGACAAGGCGATAACAGCGAGTCACGCGTGCCCAGATTACTATCAGGACCGCGATAAACATTCGCCCATGTAGCCGCCCACGGTTGGAATGAAGGCAAACTTTGACTTGTAGTGATAACAGGACTACCTATAGGCAGCGCGGGCTGTTAGAATTCGTCGCATAGGTCAGTGTGCTCGAATTTTCCTGGTTGTAATGAGCGTGTGTCCTCCCTCATGACACGCGCGTAAACAGGAAGTTCACTTTAAATCAGTTTGAATTCTAAAGGTGTTTCTAAAGGATCAAATATTCCAAAACATGCAGGGTTTCACTGCCTCATGCCTGGAAATATTGTCTGACAACGTATTTGTAATCTGAATACTTAGCGCACGTGAGTTACCCCGTACTAGAATGATAGTCCTGTATATTGCACTTCCCAATAAAAGCAGGATGTGCTCCGCATCCTCAGTCTAGATTTCCGCCCCTAAACTTCGGAATACGAATATTAGAGTGACCCAAAGTGTGTCGAGAATTTCATGACTACTTTAATTCTCAATGAGAAATTTTTCTGTATAGTACTGCGTTACCACTATTTGTTTCGACGACAGAAAATTGTGCGACGTTACATAAGTTGATTCTGTTTCTTTGAGGCAGGGCTTTCTTTTGCTAGATCAAAAATATTTATGTCGCTTCATAATGCATATCCTCAAAATACTACAATAATGCTCTTTGGGTAACACATATTTTGTGTTTTATACAAGGTATGATAAGGAAAGGGAGCGAATTCCCGCCTCGAAACATGCGCAGTTCGAGCGATTAGCAAGGGAGAAAGTTTTAGCAGACATTGCAATCTCCTCCCGCAATGTGGTTATTTTATTATATTGTTAATAAGCGACCGTGGGCGACAGTTTACAGCAGAAGTTGTAGAAGAACTTCTTCGCCTCTGCTCATCCCATTTTTTCCATTCAACTCCTTACCACCCACAAACAAACGGTCTTACCTAACGCACCAATCGTACGCTTAGCAATATGCTCGCAATGTATGGTCTACTCGATCCCGCCACAAAAACTGGGATGAAGTCCTTCCGTTTATAACATACGCATTTAACACTGCTAAGCACGAAACGACAGGCTACAGTCCGTTTTTTCTTCTTTACGCATGACCTCCACGAAGTACCCTGGACACGTTTTTGCCTTTCTCACTCCCTGTTGAAACTTCACTAGCGCATACTCTCTCTTTGGCTGAAGAAGCTCGTCGACTCGCTAGACTTCGCACTCTAGCCTCCCAGGAACACTACAAGCAACGCTACGACAAGCGTCATCAAGATGTTAATTATGGCCCTGGTGACCTGGTGTGGCTTTGGACGCCGTTGCGTAAGCGCGGTTTGTCCCAGAAACTGTTGCACCATTATACTGGCCCTTTCGTTGTACTGGAACGCCTCAGCACAGTAAACTTTGTAGTCTCTCGCCTGACCACCCCAGGTCGTCGTTCTCGGAAGACTCAAGTAGTCCACGTGGCCCGCATGAAGCCCTTCTATCAACGCCACGAACCTTGACTCACCCGGCGGGCTTCGTCTGCGAAGGGGGCAGTGTCACGCACTTCCCGCGGTCCAGTATCGGAGGAAGATGAGGTTTGGCGGGATAAGCAGAAGAGGAAGAGGAAGCTGGGTCTGGGTCCGCTGTGGTGTGCTAATCTCCAGCGCATCCTAACATCTGTGTAAATAAACCTCGTAACAATATTATATATCCAAAGGGAAGGAAAAGGTGTTTGCCAGTTTCGGTATCTGCTATCTGATACCTGAAGCAACTGAACCGCGGCGGCGGAAATAAAATGATAGTGAGGAAGCGGTAGACGAAGTCGAGGTGAGAGATAGGAAGAAAGGACAGGGTGGGTAAAATAAAAATGAACATAAATATATACACTATGGCACAATGTACCAGTAGTTTGCTAGAGGCTCGCCCGCAGATGTCATAGGTCACTGAGCACTCGGCACATCGGGCGGGCCTCCGCAATAGCTCCAAGTGCAGAAGCACGATCCGCGCGCGACGAAATTGACGGCCGACGTGGGGCGATCGGCCGTTATCGTCCGAGATAGCACACGCGGAGCGTTTGATCACAGAGCGCACTATCTGGTGAGGTGAAACAGGCGGGACATCAAGCCCGCCTGTTCGATGTATTCACACAGGCTCACATGTGTTCGCTCGCGGACGCGCGCACTCCCGACGGCTACAGGAGCACTTCTACGCTGTCCGGGATTGCTCCTTGCGCTCCGTAAGCCTCAAGCAACTCGCGGCATAGTTCGGCTAGCGTGGCGCAGTGCAGTAGATGATGTTTGAGGGTGTCTACCGCAAATATTTGTTTTTAGGGAGAAATTTCCTCGTATCAACAAACTAAATAACCTATATCTTTAGGGAAATAAATATACTCCGGAGCTCACCGAGTACATCCTGACGGTGTTAAGCGGTGTTCTGAACATTTATTCGATATGTGTACAAAATAATTTATGCTGAATTTATATGTAGTCTGCGCGCCTGTATATTTGAATTGCTCACAACAAATTTTCTAAAGTACCCCGTAGCCACTCCTCATATAAACCCTCCCCCCGGATGTGCATGGAGAGTTCCACTTCTCTCTCTCTCTATCTATCTATCTATCTATCTATCTATCTATCTATCTATCTATCTATCTATCTATCTATCTATCTATCTATCTATCTATCTATCTATCTATCTATCTATCTATCTATCTATCTATCTATCTATCTATCTATCTATCTATCTATCTATCTATCTATCTATCTATCTATCTATCTATCTATCTATCTATCTATCTATCTATCTATCTATCTATCTATCTATCTATCTATCTATCTATCTATCTATCTATCTATCTATCTATCTATCTATCTATCTATCTATCTATCTATCATATATCTATCATCTATCTATCTATCTATCTATCTATCTATCTATCTATCTATCTATCTATCTATCTATCTATCTATCTATCTATCTATCTATCTATCTATCTATCTATCTATCTATCTATCTATCTATCTATCTATCTATCTATCTATCTATCTATCTATCTATCTATCTATCTATCTATCTATCTATCTATCTATCTATCTATCTATCTATCTATCATATATCTATCATATATCTATCATCTATCTATCTATCTATCTATCTATCTATCTATCTATCTATCTATCTATCTATCTATCTATCTATCTATCTATCTATCTATCTATCTATCTATCTATCTATCTATCTATCATCTATCTATCTATCTATCTATCTATCTATCTATCTATCTATCTATCTATCTATCTATCTATCTATCTATCTATCTATCATCTATCTATCTATCTATCTATCTATCTATCTATCTATCTATCTATCTATCTATCTATCTATCTATCTATCTATCTATCTATCTATCTATCCATCATCTATCTATCTATCTATCTATCATATATCTATCATCTATCTATCTATCTATCTATCTATCTATCTATCTATCTATCTATCTATCTATCTATCTATCTATCTATCTATCTATCTATCTATCTATCTATCTATCTATCTATCTATCTATCATCTATCTATCTATCTATCTATCTATCTATCTATCTATCTATCTATCTATCTATCTATCTATCTCTCTCTCACACACACACACACACACACACACACACACACACACACACACACACACACACACACACACACACACACACACACACACACACACACACACGCGCGCGCGCGCGCGCACGCACGCACGCACGCGCACACACTCCTTGGCAAA